>NC_136280.1:16020986-16100986 GCF_964198595.1 Lampetra fluviatilis
TTCGATTCCCGCTCAAGGCCAACACCGGTGACGATTATAATCTGAACCGGTACTGGGCCTCCGCTGGGTCGACTCAGCCTCAAATGAGAAACCGGTGCGTATGTGTAAACATCGCCACTGGGGAGACAAAGGCGGCCGGGCGTGGTTCCTGCCCCCCCCCCCGGCCTTACTAGGCGTTGCTTGCTATAACAGCACTTGCCCCAACAGTCTGTTAAGACTACGCGGGGGATCTTTGTCCGTGCGCGTGCCGGAGAATGTGCGCGCGTGCGTGCGTTGACGTGCCGTGCCGTGCAGGGCGCAGACCGTGCTGATCCAGGCCGACAAGCAGTCGGAGAGGGAGCGGCTCGCCCACAAGTTCCTCAAGATTATGAAGGTCGGGGGGCTTCACAGTGCCGCATTAAGCTAGTGCGGGGCCTGTAGCATATGCTGTAAAGGGGCCCTAAATATAATTTAAAAAAACACGTAAATATTAAAAAAATGTTTTACTTGCATAGTAATGTAACTGTGTTTTTTAATTTGCTATACATCCAGATAATACGACAAATCGCGAACCTTAAACAATCAGTCGTTCATAAAAGTTGAAGGCGGTATAGTACTATAGTAATAGAGCAAGTGCAGATTCACTGAACCGGAGTTGATAGCTTGAAAGCATTTAGCGCGGGGCCCTTGAAAGTGCGGGGCCCTTTTGCTACTACTACATATGTAGCTATTTGTGCTACTAGGATACGATAATCCGGCACTGGGGCTCCACCTTCGCCCACGGGGCGGCTTCTTCGTGTGGCAAGGCGGCGAGGCTCTCGCTCGCACGCTCAAGCCTTACACATCGGTGGTGAATATCTGAACCACCCCCTGGGTATACCCGACGTCGGCTCAAATGAGTGGCTGTTGCGGTGCGTAAACGTCGCCACTGGGGAGATCAAAGCGGCCGGGTGTGGTGCTGGTAACCCACCGCCCCCCTTCGTGTGCCGTGCCGGCCTTCGTCGGTGCTACTCGCTAACAGAACTTGCCCCAACAGCCTGCGAAGGCTACACGGGGGATATCTTTGTGTGTCTGTGTATGTACGTGGGGGAGCGGAGGTGGAGCGGTTAGCGCTCTGTCATACGAACCTGGAAACCCCGGTGAAGATTCTGAAATGGTCCTGGGCCTCCCCTAGGTTGACTCGGCCTCAAATGAGCATCTGGTGCTGTGTGTACACATCACTACTTAGGAGACAAAGGTGGCCGGGTGTGGTGCTGGCCACCCCACCCCTTCACGTGCCACGCCGGCTTCTATAGGTGCTCGCTGACAGCACTTGCCGCAAACGTTCTTGTAACGGCTGCATGTGTGGGGGGGGGGGGTCTTTGTCTTTGTGCGTGTCCAGCACCTGCGGCGCCTCAACAACTACAACTCGTACCTGGCGTTGTTGTCCGCACTGGAAGCCTCGGCCATCGCCCGCCTGACGTGGCCAAAGAGTGTCACTGAGGTCCCGCACGCAAGCGCTTGTCCGCATCATCATCATCATCACAACAACAGCCACAACAACAACAACTTACCCAGAAAGCCACGCCCCACTCCCAGGTTCCGTTGTCAGGAGGGTCCTTGCCCCTACATTGGGTTCTTATTGAAAGGCATGTATGTTGCATGTATGTTGCATGTATGTTGTATGCACGTTGAACTTATTTCGCACCGTACGTAGCCAACCGTGCTTAACGGAGGTGCTGGTTTCAGCCAATGAATGATGAGTGTTTTTACGCGTGTGAGGATACCGGGGCACGCGGAGAAATCTCACGCCCGCAAGGGGGCAATGCTGTATCCCCGTACGGGTGTAAACAGATGGAGGTTGGCCCACTTGCTGTAATACCGCCTTCTCCCCTTTGCAAGTCGGGGTACGGCAAACCTCACTGCCCAGGGGAAGGAAGTTTCGCACCATTTGTGTGATCCACCAACTCGTCGCCTTCCAGTGCTGGATTACAGGCCACATGCAGCCACCACCGAACCACACGTACACACACTCTCGTGCACAAAGACACAGATCCCCCATATAGCCTGTAACAGACATTTGGGGCAAGTGCTGTTTGCGAGCACCTATGAAGGCCGGCATGACGCTTGAGTGGTGTGTCGCCAACGACGCCCGGCCGCCTTCGTCTCCCCGGTGACAATGATCACACACAACACCAGGTTTTCATGTGAAGCCGAGCCGACCTAGGGGAGGCCCAGGACCGGTTCAGATGATCATCACTGCGGTTGGCCGTGAGCGGGAATCGAATCCGGGTCGCCGGGTTTGCTAACCGCTGCACTACCCACACACACGCACAAGAACACATATCCATACACACACTCATTGCCAAATGCACATGTGCATCACGTATCGCTACATGTAAGCAAACCGTACACAAAGGTGGCTGTGGGATTTGGGCGACGTGGGTTCACTTCTGTGTCTGTGCGTTTGTGATGCAGACGATGGCAGAGTTCCGCCAGCTGATTGACAGCTCGGGCTCGTTTTCCAATTACCGCTCGGCCCTGGAGAAGGCCCAACCCCCGTGCCTCCCCTACCTGTGAGTATGCGCGCTCCGGCGCGTGTGTGTATGACTGCGCGTGCAAGTGGATTTTTCCACTTGGGTGGGGAGGGTGGGGCTGGGTGGGGAGGGTGGGGCTGGGTGGGGAGGGTGGGGCTGGGTGGGGAGGGTGGGGCTGGGTGGGGAGGGTGGGGCTGGGTGGGGAGGGTGGGGCTGGGTGGGGAGGGTGGGGCTGGGTGGGGAGGGTGGGGCTGGGTGGGGAGGGTGGGGCTGGGTGGGGAGGGTGGGGCTGGGTGGGGAGGGTGGGGCTGGGTGGGGAGGGTGGGGCTGGGTGGGGAGGGGCTGGTCACCCCGTGGTGCCCTTAATAAACTCAACGTTTATCCTACTCACGCCGGCTTGTGTTTTAATCTGGCTTGTGTTCAAGACCTTGCTGCGTTTAATGCTGTTTGTATGCAAGCACGTTTATACATTATCTTGATTATTTTGCTGCTGCTATAAATGTCCACATGAGAAGCCATTTTGTTGAGCTAACATTTGTGGCCAGGTCGCTTCTGAAAAATAAGCTAATCGCTCAGTGGGCTTTACCTGATGAGATAAAAAAAATGTGTTTCGTTTTATTTGTAAAAACTTTTAAGTGACTTGTTTACCTTGCCTATACTCTGCACTTGTCCTGTTTTGTGTTGTTTGTTGTTGTGACGTTCTCACCCCGTGCCACGACTGGACATCTGTGAAAAAGAGCTTTATAGCTCATCGGATTCCTCCAGTATAAATAAAGATTCTGATTCTCATTGTGAATAATTATGTTTAGAAATGATCATATTGATTAACTTTGATTGTGTGCGCACACACATGTGCGTGCGTGTGTGTCCGTGCGTGTGTGTCCCTGCGTGCGTGTGTGTGCGTGCGTGTGTCCCTGCGTGCGTGTGTGTCCGTGCGTGTATGTCCCTGCGTGCGTGTCCCTGCGTGCGTGTGTGTGTCCGTGCGTGTGTGTCTCCGTGCGTGTGTGTCTGTGTGTTGATGAGCAGCGGGCTGATCCTGCAGGATCTGACGTTCGTGCACATGGGGAACCCAGATCTCATCGCCGGCCGAGTGAACTTCTCCAAGCGCTGGCAGCAGTTCAACATCCTGCAGAGCTTGCGTACCTTCCTGCACTGGTACGATCACACACACGGACACACACGGGGTCTCACACACACACGGGGACTCACACACAAATGGGGATTCACACACCGTAACGTGCAAATGTCTCCTCCTCCTCCCCCTCCTCCCCCCGTGTCTCGACGCAGCCGCTACGAGTTCCAGCGCGTCGACTCGGTGCTCTCGTGCTTCGACGGCTTCACGGCGCGCCTGGGCGAGGAGTCTCTCTACGAGCTCTCGCTCGCCATCAAACCGCGCGCACAGCGGCGCCACTGCGACCAGCTCACTGCCTAGCAACGCACGCGCCGTTTCCGTGGCAACCGCTGCTCGCGCCGTTTCCGCGCCAACCTTCTGCCCGCGCCGTTTCCGTGCCAACCACTGCCCAGGCTGTTTCCGCGGCAACCGCTACTCGCGCCGTTTCCGCGGCAACCACTGCCCGCGCCATTTCCGTGGCAACCGCTGCCCAGGCCGTTTCCGCGTTTGCCACCGTGACGACCGCGTGAGGCGTCCCCCCCCCTCTCTCTCTCTCGGGTCGTCTCGTCGGCGTTATGCGCGAGTCGTGTTGCTGGCCTCGATTCGGCGTGCCGGTGCGCAAGGGGCACGAGGTGGTGTCACTGGCCGTGTCACTGGCCGTGTCACTGGCCGTGTCACTGGCCGTGTCACTGGCCGTGTCACTGGCCGTGTCACTGGCCGTGTCACTGGCCGTGTCACTGGCCGTGTCACTGGCCGTGTCACTGGCCGTGTCACTGGCCGTGTCACTGGCCGTGTCACTGGCCGTGTCACTGGCCGTGTCACTGGCCGTGTCACTGGCCGTGTCACTGGCCGTGTCACTGGCCGTGTCACTGGCCGTGTCACTGGCCGTGTCACTGGCCGTGTCACTGGCCGTGTCACTGGCCGTGTCACTGGCCGTGTCACTGGCCGTGTCACTGGCCGTGTCACTGGCCGTGTCACTGGCCGTGTCACTGGCCGTGTCACTGGCCGTGTCACTGGCCGTGTCACTGGCCGACCACAGTGCACGCGAGGCCCCAGGGACGGAGCCGCGAGTCGAGCCTCAGGCCGGGACTCGGGCAGCGCCAGAGGAGAGTCGGGGATCCATACATGAGAGTCGGGAAGTTCGTGACCGACGACTTCGGGCACGAGATGTGAAAAAAGTGTTTCTCAATCTTTTTTTTTACGTACGTTTTAGTTTTTATGTCACGTGTATAGTTACAAGTGTATTGTATCCCAGTGTGGGCCCTCAATAAAAGGGACACTCGCTGGTGTGCGAGGTCCGTGACGTTTACTCCTTTAAGCTCGATGCTTTCGCGTCACTTGCTGGTTGCGTCAAGTTTATCATCCTTTGCCCACCGTGCACTTCGGAGGTGCGGGCTATGTACGGTGCCAAAGAAGTCCAACATACAAATCAAGACAACCCTGACTGCCTGGGCCCCTTGTTAGTGGTTCGTCACAAACCACGCTCCTCCCCCAGCAAAGCAGGTTACCTCTTACCCTCACTCTGCAAGGCACGTTGCCCAGAACATTTGCCTGTTGGGTATAGCTATTATACAGTATCTCGTTTCTGCCATAATGCAGCGATTTATACATCGGGTGTACAGTAGAGGGCAGTGCTGCAAAATCAATTGTAATGTACGTCTATGCTCCCCGAGGTTATGCCGTGTACCTTAAACCCACACCGAGCAGTGTGGTAAAGTATGGACAAATAACCCCCATGAGCGACATTTGGGGTAGGAAGGCCCTCATCCAGCAGTGGATAGGGCTGCACATGCATCGTGAGACAACTCACCGTGGCTGCTGGCCCCTGCCATAGTAATGTGGAATTTCCACCAATTACCCACCAAAAATTGTTTGCAGTGTTGTCAATAACAGGGTGATTTAGCAGCCAACATCTTTGGAAATGTTCCCATGTGTTTATTCCAACATTGATGCCCATTACAAACGGTATCAACGCGGCGATTGAACATGAAAAACAAGTGAATTAAAATCGAGAGACTACACAGTCCGCATTGTACAAGGCCTCGGCAGTTTGGCGATGCATCCCTTTTGTTCGAAGCATTGACAAGTGGACAGTCGTGACGAAGGCCCACAAGTTGGCAAGGAAGGCACTCCGTAGCATCGCTCCGCCAGGTGTGTGTGCGTAAAGCCACCTTGCTACCTGGCCACCGCGCCAAGCAGGTGACAATTGCCCACACCTCGTGCCCAGCCTTCAAGGCACTAACCAAGGCATAGATGCACTTTGTCGATGTTCTACACACACGTGAATCGGTGGACAGAAATGTTTTGTTCATAACCTGATGAAATGAAATATAACCTGATGGTACGAGTGAAGAAATCATGATAGTTGCCCCCAAAGCCAGAGGATGTGACGCATATTTAACATTTTTACTCGGATATGTATGACGAGGACACTACTTACTGTAAAAACAATCTAAAAGAATACATTCCAGCAAGCGGGAAAGTAACATGTTTGCAGAATGGCGAACTCAAAAGCAACACATCTAAAGCTTTGATTTACCTTGGACCAATTCACCCGTATATCCACTTAAGCAAGTGCATCGAATTACAGGAAGCACGTATTTAAGGAGGAAACAACCAAACATTTCAGACAGGGCCCTCCCAGAAAAGAAATCTATACATTAGGCGGTGTTCCGAGGCAAGCAAGAGATGAATAATATTGCGCTTGTTTGCAGATTGCGTCTGAAACGGTGGTCGGGACGGTTTTGGAACGGTGGTCATCTCATCTCCACGCCACTGGAAGCCGTGCAGAGCTCCTCTAGGCCTTGTACTTGGCCAGGTGTTCACGCGCGATGATCAGGCGCTGAATTTGAGCCGTGCCTTCGTAAATCTGCGGAGGGGGGAGAGGGAAGAGATTCCGATGAGAGGAGCCCTGCTTGTGTTGCCAAGCGCCACATTACTTCGAGCAACGTGTCAAAGTTCACCAAAAGAGGAAAAAAGCAACAACATTGTGAATGCCAAATATTTAAATTGTCTACGAAGCGTTCACTAAGCTGGAGGGAGCTGCTGTGGTGAAACAACGGAGGGGGGTGGGGGGAAGTTTCTAAAATCCCACCCAGTCTGTCCAACCAGCACGAACGGTCGATCGGCAGGTGGAGTTCGGTGGGGTAAAAGCCGAGCACTCCCCCCACCTCGTCCAAGAAGTCTTGCCAGCTGAGAAGGAGATGCCAAATACCCTCCCGAGGGGCTCTCTCTCTAGAGCTCCATCTGGTGGAGGACTGAAGGTTTCCGGCTGACAACGTGTTTCGCGCGATAACCGAAGTGCACGCTTGAATGGGCCAACTTCCCCACAAAGCACTGGGGATGCGTTCATTCGACGGGCAAAGCGCTCTGCCGTGGCGCTACGGACACGGACGTTCACTCTTACGTTGAACGCCGTCAGAAAGCAATGGCGGGTGACGCTACGCAACCCCCGCTCAGCCAATGACTGTGCGCGGCGTTGCCGCAGAGAAGCAAGAGTTCGCAGGAAGGAGCGGCGCCCTCCGATTTGGCTGGATTTTGACACGCACGGCTAACGCTCAGCGAGGCACGGCTCCTCGGGCTGGGCTGTTAGTTGCTGGCACGATGACACGCTCTGGGCTATAAGTTCGTTCAACAGAAAAGCGCTCTGCCCATTGAATACACCCCCCGGCTGTTTTCAGTCGCTCGCAAGATGAAAGTTTACACCATTGGAACCTCATTTGCCAGTAAAAAAGATATATATAATTGTTTTTTTACCCTTCTATCTGGCAACAAAACTGACACCTTTTTTACAAGGAGTCATGTTTGCATAGACCACAATACCTGCAGTCATAATGCAAACAAAAAACATAACTCTGATAATGTATGCACTGTCCTTGAAGTTGATTGGTCCACACCCGAGACAGCTTTCCTTAGAGCCTAGTCTCTAAGGAAAGCTGTCATGGGTTGACCGACTGAGATGGGTTGGACCAGATGACGCCTTTTGGCGTCATCTGGTCCAACCCATGTGAGACTAGGCTCTAAGGAAAGCTGTCTCGGGTGTGGACCAATCAACTTCAAGGACAGTGCATACATTATCAGAGTTATGTTTTTTGTTTGCATTATGGCTGCAGGTATTGTGGTCTATGCAAACATGACTCCTTGTAAAAAAAAGGTGTCAGTTTTGTTGCCAGATAGAAGGGTAAAAAAGCAATTATCAAGATGAAAGTTGCTATAAATGTTACAGAAGTTTATTATCCTAGTAAATAACCCATTGAAATACCCAGCTCTTTTTCAAGGGTGAATTGGCCAGCAGAAAAACACAACACCAAGAGTTACAAATTAATTTAAAAAAAATACAAAACATTAAATATTTAAAACCTTCTGTCAGAATCAAAATATTAAAAAATAACCATAGGGTTTACCCTTTTGACATTCTCTGGTCTGACACTGGTGAGACTAGGCCCCAAGGAAGGCTGTCTGTGGTGCAGGCTTATCAGTTTAAAAGCCAATGCAGATATTATCAGAGCATGCTTGTTTGCATGTTCACCACAACAAGTACGTGTGGTTGATGCAGACATGATTCCTTGTCAAAGGTTTATATTTGGTTTTGAACATCTTAACACCTCCTGTTTTATTGCCAGAGAGGGTGAAACATATGATCTTACAAAACATGTCAGGACGTGTTTGCTGCATATGTGGTGGCGCATCTGCCAGTCATCTCAGTCGGTCAACCCATGGCACCTGGGTCTGTCCTGTGACCTCTTGCCGGCGGGCATTCGATACTTCACGTGGTCTTAAAGTGCACATTGCCTGGCATAAGCGCCATGGTGACATCACCGCCACTTAGTGGCAAAAATGGTGGTTGTTTTTTTTTGCCGTGTCAAAAGACACCGCTGCAGACAACATTCTACATCGAGGGATTATCCAGGCGATATATTTGAATGAAGGAGGAACAATCGTTTGCCGGTTGACAGCTGACCTGGTAGATCTTGGCATCGCGCATCAGCTTCTCCACGGGGTACTCGCTGTTGAAGCCATTTCCACCAAAGATTTGCACCGCATCAGACGCCACCTGCCACCACCGAATATCATAGTTCATCATCATCGGCCATGCTTAGGAAGTCCAAATAAAACACTCCTTTAACCCCATCCTACTACAGAGCATCCAAGTAAGCATCACTTTCAAGCCAATGTGGTGCAAATTCTGCACGTCACGAATCCCAACGATACGGAACACAGCCACCATCCGTCACGCCCTTGTCACTCGCACCCATAAACAAGACCACGTCCATCCCAAACTTCAGATCCCTCCCCACTGGCTCCAAATCCGCTGCCCTCAGATCAACAACACGACCTGTCCGCAAGTTCCTCGGCGGACCCGTCCCTGATGACCTCTAACCTCACTCCACCCACCTTTCACAGGTGCCTTTCTCGCTGCCAGAAACCAAGGCCTCCTATCAAAGCCTCCAGTCATAACTTCTGCTCAACGGGATGTCACTCCTCCTCTCTGCTACATCTGGATTCCCTTGCTTTGACCAGCTGCACTGGACGTCCCCTCCATCTCTGGCGGTTAAGGCTCGCCTAATTCCCTTGACCTTACGTTATATATGTGTATATAGCGCCTCAGCTAAAGGCACTCTACATAAAAAGTGGTAACGAATTCGAGTGATGTAGATGGCAGGGGCAGTGCGAGGAATGAGTGACCGTGACAAAGGGCAGACGGGGGTCACAAAAGGGCCGTAGGGGAGGGCTGGAAAGGAGCGGAGGGGTCAGGGGAGGGAAGAGGCGATGGAGACGAGGTGAGGCTTTCAGAGGGGAACAGGAGGAGGTTAATGAGGGAGACTGCTTCATGTACAGGGGCAGTGTTGAGTTTATGGGCAGTGCTGAGTCTATTGTGCAGTGTCGAGTCTATGGGTGGCAGTGTTGCTTAATGTACAGGGAAAGTTTATTTTAGTGGAGGGGTGCAACAAGGGAGCAGGATCGACAACGGGATTGGGTACAGGGAGGTGTCTTCATTCACTAGTTTAAAGTTTCAAGTTAATTTATGTGGTAGAGCCCTGTGAGCCATTCGGCTCTTGAATCGGGTGCAACCGCAACAAACAAAAAAATTAACAAGAAAACATCTTAAAGTGACGTAAAGTGACTCTTTACAAAGAGTCTTCATTTGCATCTTTACCAGATTTTTTTTTCCTTCGACGACCGGCAACATTCATCCCCCCCAACCCCCCCACTCGTTCCCTCTGAGAAAAATCTACAAGAAACCTTTTACCGCAAACCATCTCCACGAGCGTCCCCCCCCACCCCCCACTGCCGCCCCCCTCCCCCATTGCGAGAGGCCTCCGCGTCCACTCGCTCTACGAAGCCCAATGGTGGTTTGTGCGTCGAGAACAGCGTCGAGCGGGAACTGTCGTAGAGCAGCGATGAAAATCACCGATTACAGATTTGCACCCCCCATATATGGAAGGCGTGGCATTGGCCGAAGGGCCATGACTTTGCCCATACATGGTCTTTGTGGATCAAGGGTTCGAGGTTAATTTATATCGATTTGGCTCCGTAGATCAGGCACCCAGCTCAAAGTTGATCGGGTAGCCGTCATGAAAATATCGATTAATTGCCAATCAATTAATTGTGCAAACAATAACTTAGGATCGACTGGTCATGTGACACCCCCCCTCCCCCTTTATATGATTGGCTAATATCAGCAAAATCATCGATTCCTGTCGAAGTCCGCTTTTATTGTATCACAGCGCCCCCACGCTCGCCCGCGTACGCCCCACGCAAGCGGCACCTGATTGGCGATGTCGCCAGCGTAGGCTTTGGCGATGGAGGCCAGGTAGGTGTTGCGGAAGCCGCGGTCCACCTCCCAGGCGGAGCGCTGCGTGGCCAGGCGAGCGAGCTCCACCTTCATGGCCATCTCCGCCAGGAGGAAGGACACGGCCTGGTGCTGCGACCCACGAGCAACGGCACGACGTCATCTCGGCTTCCACGCACGCATACTCCGAGTAGCAGCAAGGGCGCTGCTGCTTTACAGCGGCATCGCCGATAAACCCTCTCGGTCTGCTGAGCGCGAGTGACTAGAAAAGCCAGGAGCCAGTGTTGGTGGCGCTGCAGTTGACCCAACAGGGTTGTTTTTTTCTTCCACCGAGCAGCAAAAAGCTCTGTTATCCGGAACTACCATCCAGAATGCTCTCTTAACCGGAGGCATCCATCATCAACGGGCAATACAAATTTTCCTTCACGTATCCAGGAAAATTCCGACGGGCAACTGGCATCTTGCCGTGGCGCTTCCCATAGATGTGTTATTTACGGGAGCTTCAGGACCCTGCCGAGTGGCGACGTCCATGGTGCTGGCAGCAAATAGACCAAGTTGCGCAATGTGTTTAGGAGCTAAATGCCAACGCAAGTCACATTACGGCCTTGAGAGTCCTTCATTATTTAGTCGGTTCACTCGAAGGCCTCGTCCATTCGGTTTTCTGGGGTCCTTGATTAAAAGGGACTTTGGCATTCTACCGATCATATCCGCATTCTAAATAACGACGTTCATTACCTAGACGATGGTAGGAGTTGTTTAAAAGGTACCGCGAAAACGTGTAACAGGCGGGTAACCACCAGAAGGCTACTAACTCCCCCCCCACCCATCCGGTCGCATCAAACATCTCCGCGATCCGCCCAGCGTGCCAGCCGAGCCGGCCGACACAGTCCGCGCGCTCGTCCCAACCTCGGCGATGAGCTTTCCGAAGGTCCGGCGCTCCAGAGCGTACTTTGTAGCCTCTTCCAGGGCTCTGCGCGCCAGCCCGACGGCACCGGCGGCCACCTGCAGGCACGGGCACGGCGTTAGTGGGGGACGGAGTCGAGAGGCCTCCGGTGCGCGCACATCAATCACCAGAGTGGTTGGTGTGTGCGCAAGCGCGCACAGTGTATGCTTTTGCCAAGTACATCGGCGCGGAAACTCCATAAAAAACAGCTCTGGTCGATTGCACCTCCTGAACAGGTGTTCTGTTCCACCCAATGTGTGGACAGGTGGCTCAGCAGTGGAGGGAAAGGTTCGCAATCATAAGACAGAGATCCAAACCTGGTTTGGGGGCGCGGGGTTTGATTGGAGAAGAACATGGGACGCTGGGGGAAGTCTTAAGACACACAAGGCAGTCACACTCAGTCATCACGCCCGGGGGTTCATAGCCAAAGCACGCACTTTGCTGCCCTCTTGTGGCCACGCCACTTACGAGCACCCCCTCACCCCCCCAAGGGTACGGACAAGCGAGTGGGAGTGCACTGGGGATGTGCGTGTGTGTGCGTGTGTATCTGCGTGCGTAGGCGTACAGGTCAACACCAGTGACGATTATTTTTACCGGTTCTGGGTCTCCCCTAGGTCGACTCAGCCTCAAACGAGTACCTAGCACGGTGTGTAAACATCACCACTGGGGAGACAAAGGCGGCCGGGGGTGGTGCTGGCCACCCACCCCCCTCCGTGTGCCGTGCCGGCCATTATTAGGTGACACTCGCTAACGGCACTTGCTCCTACAGTCCGTTACGGCTAAACGAGGGAGCTTTGTCTTTGTAGGCATACAGGGGGGCGCGTCTTGTCGAAAGCTCCCATGGCGATCTTGAAGCCGGCTCCCTCTCCGATCAGCACGTTCTCTTTTGGGACGACAACGTCCTCGAACGTGATCCCTCGGGTGTCAGAGCAGCGCTGGCCCATGTTCATCTCCTGTTCACATCACAAGACACGCACACACAAAGATCTCCAGTGTAGCCTTAACAGTCTGCTGGGACAAGAGCCGTCTGCGAGGACCTATGGAGGTCGGCACGGCACATGAGGGGGTGGGGGGCCAATACCACGCCTTTGTCTCCCCGGCGGCGATGTTTACACACCGCTACACCAGGTACTCATTTGAGGCCAAGTCAAGCTCGAGAAGGCCCAGGACTGGTTCCAATAATCGTCACTGGTGGTGGCCGTGAGCGAGAATCGAACTCGGGTCACCGGGTTTGTACCGCAGTGCGCTAGCCGCTACACTACCTCTCCCCTCAAGAACACACAAATACACACGCAGACAAATGCGCGCGCACACACAAACAACAGAGGCAGGTATGTTAATTTTACGGCCTAAGACCGGATAAATGTGTACATGTGCAACGTGCAAAGACGCATCCAGCAGTATACATGGGTACAGCACAGTATTCACAGTTGCGCTATACACAGGGAGCTTGTGGTGGGATAAATTGTGGGTACTCCTACATCTTTCAACACATCTGACAAGCGTGGAAGGGTAGGCCAAAACACTCTTAAGCTCCCTCGAGTAGAGGGCCCTTCTGCCAGCTGTGACATGAGAAGGCATATTGCAGGGCTGCCCCTTGACCTACTGTGGAATCTTGAAATGCGGTTGCAGGTTAAGACAAAACGTGAATATAAATTGTTTTCGATAACAGGGTTTAAAAATAACAGGTGGAATGCTCACAATGCACAATCCCATGGAGGCGCCAGGGTTGATGAGGATTAACTAGCTGGCAAATAAATTATCCTACAATGGATATCAAGACTCATTAACTCACATGGATTACATACGTGCAAAGTCAAACATGCCCCCATGTGATCTCTGCGGACACGTACGCAATCCGACACTCAGACACACACACACACACACGCACCTTTCTTCCTGGCACGACTCCTGGTGTGTCGGCATCCACAATGAACCCCGTGAAGGCCTTACTGGCTGGAACCTTGGGGTCTGTCTCAGTGCGCGTGAGAACAAAGTACCTGGACACACAAAAACAAAGATCCCCCGTGTAGCCTTAAAAGACCTTTGTGGCAAGTGCTGTTAGCGAGCAGCTATGAAGGCCGGCACATCACACGATGGGGTGCACCGTGCCCTTCGTCTCCCCAGTGGCGATGTTTACACACCGCACCAGGCACTCATTTGAGGCAGAGTCGACTTAGGGGAGGCCCAGGACCGGGTCGGACAGTCGTCACTGGTGTTGGCCGCGAGCGGGAATCGAACTTGGGTCGCCGGGTTCGTAACGCAGCGCTAACCGCTACACGGGCACTCCCCAACTCGACGGGCACGGGCAAGGTCGCGAGGTAGTTAACATCTCACCACCAGAGCACAGCTCATACATGAATTTGTCCTTAAAGGGAAAACATCTACGGTCGGCAAATGTTTTGGGCATTGACTCTTCTTCACAGTATCGAGATAGCGAGTTGTCTTTGGCGACATTCAAAAACCGATTTGTTGAGATTCGCCATTAAATATAAAACACGATCCCGTGCCCACCTCGCTGATCTCAAGGCGCATAAATCATCACGCCAACTCCGGTCATCCGCGAGGCAGCAGCTTTTGGTGAGCCATCGAACAGAGACGGTCACCGCATCGCGCTCTTACAGATGCACGTCTGCGGCCGCCTCGAACACTCTTCCTTCCGATATTAATAAGCCAATGAAGCTATGCACTTTTAACTCATATAGATTGAAAACTAATTTATTTAGAATTGCCGATTCTTATTTATTCACGTCAGATTAGCTGAAGGAACCCCATTTTGTATCTCTCCCATGCAGTGGACATTGACAGAGGACTGAATGGCAGTGAGAATGGTTTGCGCTGGGGGTAGTCAGCACACACTCCTCATATGGGACAGATCGTGGATTACTCCGGAACCACACCTGCACCCCTTGATTGCGTTGATTTACCCAGGAAAGCCTCAGTCTCAAGACTTGTTCAGGAAGGTCTTGCCAAGTATTTTGCGGTACATGTTTCAAAATTTGCACCATGACGCCCCGCACCTCTGGATTTCCCACGCCTCCAATTAGAACTGTTGGCTACGTACGTCGCAAAAGAAGTTCAACATACATATAGCACACAACGGCCCACTCAGTTCAAATGACGTCACGGCATCTTCAACGTCCACTGTGCAGCAGACGGCTTCTTTTTTTTGCGATCGCACCAGCAGTATCAACGAGGGCAGCCACTGCATTGGAACCGCGGACCTCTGCAACAAGCGGCGAACAAACTCTCGCTTCTGCACACCAAGACTTGCTCCGTCACCCACCCACACACACACTCCTGCACAACGTCACAAACCAGTTTGCCTTGCCACCATTGGTGATCCACATCTTCTGGCCATTGATTACGTAAGTGTCTCCCTTCTTCACAGCGCGAGTCTTAATTCCAGCCACGTCGGAGCCGGCTCCGGGCTCGGTCACTGCATAGGCCTGGAACGCAGACACACACACACACACAACACAGGGGCAAAATGACAAATGTTATTAAACATCAGCAACAGCTTCTGCAGCCCACCACTCTATTCTTGCTTTCCACAATGTGTTCAGGAGAATTTATGTAGTTTTGCTATTCCTCCTCTGCTGAAAGGATGCAGGCCACCGAGTGGTCGACTATATGGTCCATGGTTTGTTTGGGTTTCATGGCTGCAATCGCACCGTGGCTTGTGCCTTTCATTCTCCATTCACGAAGGAGATGTGCGCATCGGCCTGTTGATGTTCTCATGTAATTGATGGTTACACCGCCGGTGTCTTTCCGAGGAGGAACGTCAAAGCCAGGAGGTGCGGTGTCTGGGTCTGAAATGGAGGTTTTCATTCTGGAAGTCCACGTTGTTCCATTCTGTTCACCCGCTTCACTAACGGGCAATCATGGAATTATTTACAGCCTCCAGCGACCGTCGGTACTGCCCTTCCACACACAATGAGCTTCTTCATGCAATGAGTATTGTTGTGGACACCCCTACTACTCTACACCCTGCAACTGCATCACTGGCAGTTGCACAGCAGCAGAACCAACTGCACACCTGCATCGGAACCAATTCTCAATTAGGGGAATCCCCCAATATTACGCAAGAGACAAAGCAAAATTAATCAGTTTATCGAACCCTAGTTTCCAAATTGACGGCAATTGTATAATTGGAGCTGCGCTCTTACGGAGATGGCCCCAAGACGGGAATAAATTCACTCAAGCATGCAGCGTACGTTTTTTCATCCACATATTTAAATAGAAAAGTGATCAAATTTATCAAAAAATAACTCAAAATTTGCCACGAAATAAAAAAATACTGTACAGTACTTAAATCAAGAGGTAGTTGCTTTATAATCTATTTCTGCTTCACTTGCACTTAATGGGCTCTTTTCCAGACATCTTGCCTTACTTTTACTGAAGTCGGAGCGGTGAAACAGGGCAAAATCCTGCAGTCCATACAGTAGCGTGATCAACACAAAGGAACGAACCAGAACCAGCCGGGCTTGGGCGGCGCAGAGAGCAGTAACGAGACGTTAACTGCTTCGCCTGGTAAACAGGAGGTCGTGGGTTCGATCCCGACACCCCATCATCGCCTGCTGTATGTTTGGAGTTCGCGTGGACTCTTCTCCAGGTTCTGGTTTTTCCCTCCACATTAAGAAACCACGCGCATTTAGAGTATTTGGCTGCTATAAATCTCCACGTGATGAGCCACTTCGTTGAGCTATTATCTACAGCCAGGTCACTTCTGAAAAATATCTAGAAAGCTCAGTGGGCCTTACCTGGGAAAATAAAAATGGTTTAGTTTAGTTCGAGCAAGAGAAACCCGTCGTGTGAACAGTGTGCCATGTAAACCACGTGGAGCAGAGTGAAATGCGCACGAGGTCAAACGACAGACCGGGCATTGTTAAGATTTTTCCCACAAAATAGAGATTCAAATTTCCATAAACACGATGTTATCGGAAACGTATAAATCTTATTCTTTCCCTAAATTATAAGTTCGGTTATAGCTAAATTATGTATACCGAGTTGCCATATAACAAGGGATGACTGTACCGTGTCATTAAGACCCACCTGAAATTGTCTAACAATTGTTATCCATTAATAATTAGTGCGATAAACGCTGGTACACGCGACATTAATATGGTTTGGCTGTCAGGTGATAGATAGGGGATCTTTACGACGACAATTCTTGGTCAGAAAATTGTGGCCTTACCCAAAAATCTACAAGGAATCAAAATATTAACTGATGGAAGATGCCCCAAGCTACCTTGTCCCATCACTCTCCCTTGTCCACAGCCCATGCCATTTCCACTCACTCAATCGAAGGTATACATTCGTGTGGTAGTTGTTCTGAATGTATATAAGAATGCGTGTGCGTGTGTGTGCGCGGTGGTGAGCAGTCGTGGTTAGCCCACTGCACTACGAACCAGGCGACCTGGGTTCGATTCATGCTCACGGCCAACACCAGTGACGAATATCTGAACCGGTCCTGGGCCTCCCCGAGGTCGACTCAGCCTCAAATGAGGACTGTGTGCGGTGTGTAAATATCGCCACGAGAGAGACGAAGGCGGTCGGGCGTGGTGCTGGCCACCCACCCCCTCGTGTACCATTTCGGCCTTCATAGGTGCTCGCTAACAGCACAATTCAAGACTATATGGGGGATCTTTGTCTTTGTTTTGTGCGCAGTGGGAAGCTCACTGTTCTACAAATCCGGCAACCCGAGTTCAATTCTCGCTTACCACCAATAACAGTGGCGACTATCTGAAGCAGTCCTGGGCCTTCCCCTAGACCAGCGGTGGGGAACGTCCGGCCCGCAGGCCGTACAAGGCCCGCAAAATCATTTGGTGTGGCCCTGTCAAGGCAACCGCAGGTGGGACTCGAAATTTAATAAATCTAGGAGCAAACCTGGAAAAGCAGTTGCGAGCAGCAACATCAATACCAGCTAACATCACACGCCTCACCAAAGAGAAGCAGTTCCAGCCATCGCATTAGGGGCGAGTTAATAAAATGTTTGACCAAATATAACAGGCTAATTTTTTACTTGAAATTTTGTATGGCCTGCAAAATGATGTTATGAATATCCAAATGGCCCTTGGAAGAAAAGAGGTTCCCCACCCCTGCACTAGGCCATCTCAGCCTTTGGACGAGTACCTTGTGCCGTGTGTAAAGAATCACCACTGGGGAGACAGTCGGCTGGGCTTGGCGTTGGCCACAAACCACTCGTGCAGCTCCAGCATTCACAGGTGCTCGTTAAACAGCACTTGCCCCAACAGTCTGTCAAACGCCGTAACGGGGAGATCTTTGTGCACGTGTGTGTGTGTGCAGCGACGTACACACATGAGCGGCTCTTCTGTCATTCTGCCCAAGTACTTCTTCTGTTGAGCTGGATTTCCTGCCAAAATCACCGGCATTTGCTGCAAAGCAAAACGTAAATTTACACACACACACACATGTACACGCAGGCAGACCATAAAATAGTAAATTATGAATACGCTTGTAGATTAAGAGGGCAATAATTGCACGCGCACTTATGTGCCTACAGGTAGCGATTTTAATATGCAGGAACAGAGGGGAAATGCATTCTCCAGCACTTTAACGAAATTTGCTGGTGTTAAGAGTTGGATAATTAGTGTGACTTAAGTCATTAATTCCGTACATAAAAGCTATGCAGAACACGGGAGCAATGGGGGTGGGCATGCATGGTAGCGGATTCATTTCAAGTGTGGTTCATGCACAAGCATGCGTGATGCTTGCCAGCATTGTTATTTTTTTTGTTGAAGACGCACACATTTGATTCGAGCCCATGCACTTTGCGTACGTTTGCTCCGTTGAACGTGTACGTTTGTCGACGTGGGTTACATTGTTACATCACGCGCTTACATTTGCGTGCATTTTTATTCCATATTTATCTCGACGAGCAAAGTTAGATCACGACGTTTCGATCGCCACACAAGCAATCGTCCTCAGGTGGGATGAGGACGATTGCTTGTGGCGATCGAAACGTCGTGATCTGTTATTATTTTTCTACGTGACTTTACCGAAAGAACCAAAAAGTATGGATTCCTGTAGTCACGAAAACTTCAAATCAAGAGGAAAGTTAGGTTGTTCATATAACCGGCTTTAGTAAAGAAACCCTGGTGACATGTGTTCACTTCCAGGCCATGCACGTGAATGGCCCGTGCATTTGAACATGCAATTGGGTCCTCCCTTAGGTCAACTCAGCCTTAATTGAAAAACCAGTGGCAGTGTGTCAACAGTACTGGGGAGGCAAAGGTGGCCGTGTAGGGTTGATGTTAATATGTACTTCCTAATAGCATGTTCCCCCTACAGTCTATAAAGATAAACAGGGAATCATTTGTCTCAGTTTGTGTGAATAGGTTATGTATGCAGAACTTCTTTCGCACCGTATATAGCCAACCGCACTAATCAGAGGTGTGGGGGAAGGTCAAACTAAACACAAAAATTTGTTTCAGACGGTCGCAGAATTGCATCCGAAAGTACATGATGCAGTGACCGTCA
Source organism: Lampetra fluviatilis (assembly GCF_964198595.1). NCBI lineage: Eukaryota > Metazoa > Chordata > Hyperoartia > Petromyzontiformes > Petromyzontidae > Lampetra > Lampetra fluviatilis. The sequence continues at coordinate 16,039,832 of NC_136280.1, forward strand.
TTGTTTTATGCTGTGGACCACAGCCATAGAACCTTTGGCTAGTCATCGGACAAAGACTGTCACTTTATCGGGCCCGTACACACTTCCTGTTTGGCATAACTCATAAGATGATCCGAGACACACCGTGTACATTGTGACTTCAGGTCACAAAGGACGAAAACAGTGAGATCAGCACAAACACGCATTTCTCTCACTGATCCAGTTTACGCCACCACAATTCACACCCATAAACACAGAAACCTCCGCCCCCCTCTCGCAGGGTCTGCACGCCCTCATGCCCACGCAGTCAAAGGAAGCGTGGCCCCACCGAGCGAGCGTGCGTCTCCACGTACCCCGAGCGAGTTGGCCTCGATGGCCGTCTGCACGCCCGTGCAGCCGAACGCCAACTCCTCCGTGACGACGCAGGCATCGAAGATCCCCAACTCTGGCCCTCCTACGGTGCACGCAAACACAGCGGCCATGCACACTCGTGTCACCACCACGAGCAAAGCGAAGACCTCGATTTCAGAAATCCTCTTGGCAATTGCCGCTTGCGAGCACACGAGGGTGGGTGCGGTGAGCATCAAACACAAAGATCCCCCCCGTGTTGCCTTAGCAGACTGTTGGGGGGGTAAGTGCTATAAGCGAGCACCTATGAAGGCCGGCACAGCACACAAAGGGGTGGGTGACCAGCACCACGCCTGGCAGCCTTTGTCTCCCCAGAGGCGGTTCAGTACACACCACACCCGGTACCAATTTGAGCCCAAGTGGACCTAGGGACGCCCAGGACCGGTTCAGATAATCGTCACTGGTGTTGGCCGTGAGCAGGAATCTAACTCGGGTCACCGGTTTCGTCGCGCAGTGTGCCACCGGCTATGCTACCGCTTCCCAGACCATCACACCCAGTCAGTCAGTGATTTCCTGCCGAAATGATCATCGCGGCATCGGTGCTCATCTCCTGTTCACAGCACCGAGCCAGTGGTGGGGCGAGTCTATCCAGAGAACAACTGCTGCCGACTTCCCCACAAAGTGGTCATCATTTTATTGACCTCGGGAGGGATTGTGCTAACTTAAACCCCGCCCTGGATGAGAACTCGCATTTTTACGATTGCGAACCGCTCACTCTGACGCCGAGCCACCTGCCCGGTCACGCACGTGGAAATAAATCCTCACACTCATGACACAAGCATTGCATAGTACACGCAAGAATTAATGATTTATGCTTCATGCGAAAAGAAAAGAGACTTTTAATAAATCTTGAACCCAAATTGGTAACGCAGAGGATGATTTTGGATAACAGGCGAGTCGGCATCAGGCAAATATCACGGTGGCGAGATGTTAACCACCTCGCCTGGTATACAGGAGGTTGTGGATTTAATCCAGACCCTGACGCCTGTGTATTTAGAGTTTGCATGTTATCCCCCCGTGGACGCATGGATTTTTCTCCAGCTCCCTCAGTTTTTCTCTCCACAGTTAAAATCAAAATGTGTTTACAGTATTTTCCTGCTATAAATTGATGTGATAAGCCACTTCGTTGAGCTATCATTTGTGGCCAACAGTTACCTCTGAAAAAGAGCTGTATAGCTCAGTAGGCCTTACCTGGTAAAATAATAAAGTTGTAATCATTGAATCAGCAGTCATCGGCACTTTGTTTCCATTCCACAAACAAAGGACTCCTCACAAAGCCGAGTCAACCTTCGTGCATCGACTATCAATGTCTGGAATTTTCTTTCATTTCTCTTTCATTTGAGGGAGGTGCAGTTGAGACTCAAGTGCTTGCCACAAATGAACCACAATGCTTTGCTGATCGTCAAGGAACATAGACCATGACGCCAACTCCGCATCGCGTACTTTCAGATGCACTTCTGCGGCCATCTGGAAGGCTCTTCCTTCGATATTAGGAAGCCACTGGAGCTATGCACTTTTAAATCATCATCTAGATTGACCAACTCATTTATTTAGAAATTATTTTTATGTTTAGCTTATTGTCCTTCCTCCCCACACCTCCGTTAGCCCGTCCTAGGACGGAAGCTGTAATATTAAAGATGTCAATGAACGTTTTATTGTGCGATTGTAAATTACGTTAAAATCGAAAGCGAACTTTCATAGCCGCTCGAGCTTCTTCTGCGTTAGTCTAAAGATGCAGGAAACACGTGAATAATAATGAGGGGGGCCGCATGTGGAGTGACGTCACGCGCAGGGGACACACACACAGCCTTCTTTGGCTCGTGTTATTAGTTGCTGCGTTGATTTCTTTATTAACTGTACTGTCCATAAAGAAAGGTCAAAATGAAAGCGAATTTGCAGACACAAATTTTCGTTTCAGCTCCACCTTCTTCATGCGGAGTGACGTCACCCATTCATTAATGACGGCGGGGGGGGGGGTAGAGGACCCCACCTGTTCATGATTATTAATGCGGGGGGGCTGGTCTACGTGGCATGACGTCACGCTCGTTACGCACAGATATTTTTGGCTCATTATATTAGTAAATTGATTCTTGGGCAAGCAATTCAACAAGTTTATCGTTCGAGTCAAAAAGTGCAATTCAGCCACACAGGGTTCCAGCCTTAGTCCGCTGCAAATGCCACGGCGATGTCAACTGCAAAAAATCTCAATTGTACAGACTCGGTGGAGCGTCTGGAGCGTCGTTCATCTTGAGCCATCGCTGTTATTTACAGGGCTTACCACAATGCTCAGGGATATGAGTGTTCATCAGTCCGAGCTCCCAAGCCTTCTTGATGATGGAAACTGGGTACTGTATGCAGTCAGACAAGGGCAGGAACATACGCACAGGCTCAAAATGCAAGGTCACACGAACACGCGTGTGTGTGTGTGTATGTTTAGTGTGGGGAGCGGCAGTGTAGCGGTTAGCGCGCTGCGCTATGAACCCGGTGATCCGGGTTCGATTCCCGCTCACGGCCAACAGCAGTGACGATTATCTGAACCGGTCCTGGGCCTCCGCTAGGTCGACTCAGCCTCAAATGAGTACCTGGTGCGGTGTAAAAACATCGCCACTGGAGAGATAAAGTCGGCCGGGTGTGGTGCTTAGGCCTCGGCAAGGTAAGGTAATTTACCCTTTTTAGCGGGTAAAAGGGTAAAGGTGTCGACATGCCAAGGGGTAAGGTAAAGGGTAGGGTAAAGGTAGCTCGGAAGAATTACCCGGTAGGGTAAATGTAGCGCGCAGTATTATCCAGTAAATACGATGCCTTGTTTACCGCTAAAAGCTCCGTGGCGCAGTCCGTGGCCTCCATTTAATAAGTAATATTAAATTTCGATTTAAAGCTTTCGTGACTGCAGGGATTCATCTTCTTGGTTCTTTCGGTAAAGTCACGTAGAAAGGAAGTAATAAAATAATAAAAATAAAACAATAAAATACAATTCTCACGACGTTTCGGCCACAACGCAAGCAGCCGTCCTCAGGTGAAGAACAGGTCTGTCGGAAAGACAGCGTCTGAAACGCTGCCTTTCCGAAAGACCTGTTCTTCAGGAAAGACAGTGTCTGAAACGCTGTCTTTCCGACAGACCTGTTCTTCACCTGAGGACGGCTGCTTGCGTTGTGGCCGAAACGTCGTGAGAATTGTATTTTATAATGTTTTATTTTTATTATTTTATTACTTCCCTTCTACGTGACTTTACCGAAAGAACCAAGAAGAAGTAATATTAAACAAAAAACTTTTTTTAAAACACGCTTTAATGCAATGTACTAGTAATGGCAGAACTCCACGACTCCAGGAAGTGGCCCCGAAGCTTGCCACAACTTAAGGGACCGTGGCCAATTACAGCCAACGCGAGTTGAGCGTGGACAATTAGACCCAAGCCGAAACATAACATAGAAAGAAGAATGTTTAAAAACATATATATTTTTTTATGATAGAATATAGTATTGTCATCAGTATGCCATAAGCAAACCAAGTGCGCAGTCGATACCACATTAGGAAGTGGGTTAAAATTGAGTTACAAGATTTGAGGATACGACAACGACGACAACAACAACAACAAGCGTGTAAAATTGAAATCATCGAGAGTATTCTATATGAATAAAGCGCTCTACCTAGCATTTACTGTTATAAACCTTGTTCATGTGTAGTACCCTAGTAATTACCCTGTAATCAGGTAATTTGTATGGGGTAAGGGTAAAAGGTAGGGTAAAGGTAGGCTCGTTGTTTTAACTTTTAACTTTTACCTTACCTTGCCGAGGCCTAGTGGTGCTGGCCACCCACCCCCTCGTGTACCGTTCCGGCCATCATAGGTGCTCGCTAACAGCACTTGCCCCGACAGTCTGTCAAGGCTATACGGGGGATCTTTGTCTTTGTTTAGTTATGTGCTTCACTACCAAGCCAGATACCCGAGTTAGATTCCCGCTCACGGCCAATACCAGTGACGATAATATCCGAACCAGTCCTGGGTCTTGCCTCAAATGAGTACCTGGTGCAATGTGTTAACATCGCCACTAGGGAGACAAAGGCAGCCGGATGTGGCTCTGGTTACCCACCCTATCGTGTGCCGTGCCGGCCTTGATAGGTGCTCGCTAACAGCACTTGTCCCAAAAGTCTATTCAGTCTATACGGCGATATTTTGTCGTGTAGTTATGCACCTGCAAACACAGAATTAAATGCAGCTCTGCAGCACAGCTGAGGACATTTCTGCAACTGCTCAGAGCATCGTTGCCATGTTACTTTCATTTGGCCATTAGATAATTTTGCATTTTCAATAAATCACAAGAATCTGAAACGGTCTGATGAGACTTGGCAGAAATGTTATTCGGGTCCAGCTATAGTGATTAACTATGGCAATATGGTAATGTGTTATTCTACTGGAATAGTAACTGCAATCACAGCTACAAAAAAAACCACCAGAGCAACCATTCCTATAGCAATCAATTAATACAGTAAAGCTATAATCACACTATGTATACGGCATCTATAATTACACTGTAATGGGTCTGCACAAACTTTGATCAATGTTTACATCTCTGCAGTGGGTTTACAGTACACCTGCACAATGCTATTAAAAGCACGTTTAAAATTCAGCAAAGTTAGCAAAAAATAAACACGTAAATAATTCTACAACTTAACACATTTGGCTAAATGGACGGAATATATTTTCTTGAGATCATCAAAAAAACTAATTTATTCAGCAACCTTACTTATTAGAACCAATTAAATTGCATCCAGATACATGCAAGTACCAAAACTAAACAATAACACTGTTTTCCCTGCTTGGATTTTCTACCACTGATGAAAGCATGCATATGCAATTACAGCAGAACCCCTCTTAACGACCACCCCTATTAACGACGAATCGCTTAACGACAGGCCTCCATCGAGCCCAATGTGTAGTGTAGTATGTATTGTATAGCGTGGTGGAGTGTATAGTAGTGTCGTGGTGTATAGAAGAACCCCTCTTAACGAGCACCCCTGTGAACGACTAAATGCTTGACGGGCCTCCAGAGCCCAATGTGTTCACTTACCAACCATTCTCCTGTTAACGACGGGCTTTTGTAGGTACAGTAAATAGTAATTAATGCATCAATTAAGCATGTGTCTTTTAATATTGCCTTTATAATGTTGTCGGTATCTTTATGTATTAATATCCATTATTTAAAATATTATAAAGGGTAACTTTCGAACAGAAAAAAAAGGGTCACTTTCAATGTTATCGGAACGAATTACCAATTACCATCGTTAAGAGGGATTCTACTGTAGAATGTTATTGGAAATTAGCAGCCAACCTTCCAGGAGGCAACCAGAAGCGCTCAATCAGTTCTCGTTTTGAAGACGCGCACGGTTCCGTTGAAATAGTGAAGTCTTAACATTTCATATCCATCTTCTTGGTTCTTTCGGTAAAGTCACGTAGAATGGAAATAATAAAATAATACAAATACAACATAATAAAATACAATTCTCACGACGTTTCGGCCACAACGTAAGCAGCCGTCCTCAGGTGGAGAACAGGTCTGTCGAGGAGACAGAGTCTCTGACAGAGTCGTGAGAATTATTTTATTATGTTTTATTTTTATTACTTTATTATTTCCATTCTACGTGACTTTACCAAAAGAACCAAGAAGATGAATCCCTGCAGTCACGAAAGCTTTAAATCAAAATTTCATATCCACTTTTTCACATGTAAAATTATAAGTATACGTATAATCTGGCGACGCTGTATTGACAGTGGTGCACAAGCACAAACAACAACCTCACATTTGTTAACACCGTGACCTTAAAATGTAAACGTACAGTAGTCTCTCGATTATCCACGCTAATGACCGAGAGGAGGACGGCCGAGGATAATCCAAAATCACGGATGATCCAAAAATATACATTTTCCGCTAATCATTATGCCAAAAATCACTAATATAGGTAAAAATTATGTTTAACTTAAGAAAATTTTGTTTGTTAGTGAGTGCTACCCTTTCGCTCTAGAAAGAAAACTAAAGATGGCTGATCGATGTGCGTGCTCAGTGATAACACTTTCCTGCTCCCATGCAGAAGACTGCACCCACTAAGTGGATAGCAGCAGAGCCACGCAAAATCAACGTCAATAAAACTCCTTCCAGTGTTGAAAAGATATGCAAAGTGGATTTTGGATTAAGCAGCGCACATATTTGTTCGGTTTAAGCACGTGACTTGTATTAATTAATTTAAAGAATAACAATGTATCACTGTTTTTAGATTATATATTTGAGCTTAAGGGAAAACTCACAAGTTATTTCATTCATGTCAAAATCTCAGGTGCAAATCGGATAAACGGCACGAGGATAATCGAGAGTCCACTGTATACAGGAGGCAACATTTCAGGCGATATCCGTTCTTTATAGCACAAAGAAATAAAAAAATGTTGCCGAGTCTACATTTTTCCTTCAAAGGCCAGTGTTCCTGACAAATGCATTGCGTTTTCTGTGAATTGGCCATATAGATGAAGACTAAGGCATTAGATTGAAGCTGGAAGAACAACAACATGAGCGGTGAATCTCTTGTTTACAGGTGTCTCGCCCAAGCTGGGGCCAGCGACAGTGGGCAATTGCAGAGGAAGTTACACGAGCCAAACAACAGAATAATGATTAAAATAACAGCAACAGTTAAAAATTATACAATTGTTATAAATATTACGCCACTTGTGAGCTCGTCTGTGTGTGCAAAACATGCCGACTTGTGTCAATGTGGATGTTTGTGTGTAAAATTGCCAATGTGCGTATGCATACCTCTCCTGTACGGTCTAAATTTGCTGCAGCTGGAATAATCTCTTCAGCCGCAAATTTCCGAGCCATTAACTGGAACTCCTTCTGCTGATCCGTAAGCTCTGGAAATGCGTAGACACGGGCAGGCACAGACATACACACACATTATGGTGACGACACATGGCTGCATAGACGTGTGAGCGGCAATCGCAGCTGCCAGTGGCGGTGACAGTCACCTCAGCGCCTGTGCCAGGCAATGTGCACTCCGAGGTCACCCACGTGAATTTGTCAAAGGCTCACCTCACATGAGGTCACGGGACAGACCCAGGGTGCTATGGGTGAACTATTGAGATCACCGACAGATGCATCACCTGTGCTCCCCACTACGCCAGCTTGCTGCATTTAGCCACGCAGCGCTCTGTTTTTGTAAGCATTGCTCTTCTGCCCTCTGTTCTCGTTAGAGGGTGACTGCCCCGTAGTGTCCTTCACGATCCTCCTCTACAAAGGCCGATCTTGGTACCAGTCATTGGCAAGTCCAATCAACTTCACATCCCCCTGTACGACTTCTGCCCATCATTTCTCTATCCGGTGGCACGCCCATTTAGCACCCTCCATCCCGGCTAAACACAAGCTGCTTCGGTTCTTTCGGTAAAGTCAAGAAACAAATTGCTGTAGTGGCTTTCCCACCTGATGACGGACGCTTGTGTTGCTTCCGAAACGTCGTGATTTAATTTATTTTATACCTACGTGACTTTACCGAAAGAACCAAAGAGTATGGATCCCTGCAGTCACGAAAACTTCAGATCTGGATAGAAGCTGCTTCGGCATGCGGTGGGCTGGGTATGCGGCCTACGTGACCCAGCCAACGCAGCCTCACCTGCCGGAAGAGCTCACCGATGGGACTGCGTCCCGACCTTTCAAGGATCTGTGAACTCGCACAATTCAGCCTGGTTAAACCCAGGATGAATTGTAGGCAGGCAAGTTTGAATGGTTCAAACTGGCACAGATTGTTCCTTTAGGAGGGGTCACACGTTTTACAAGCATAGAGAAGGGAGGGTGTAACTGTAGCCGAGAATACCTGAAGCTTCATTTGGAGTGATAAGCCAGATATCATCCAAAAAGCGTTATGCAGCTGATGAAAATATAATGGAGCTTAACTGATTTGGAGACCTTTGCTGCCAAACCAAAACTGGTCATGAGCACATATCCCAGGTATGGGAACTCTTTCATTCTCTTCACAACTGCCCTATTACTCATGGGGAATTGAGGGGGTGGAGTGTTTGACGACACAAAATACCCAGGCAGGTGCTTTGTTAAGGTGGGGCGGGGGTCTAGAATTAGGGAATTAGTAAACACATTTAGCAACTCGTGAATACGTGAATCCAGCACTCGCGCTGGACTCCAGTATCCATGAGTGTACGTCGTGCCAGACCGCCGACACCGGGGAGGTGCGTGCAGAATTTCACATCCGAAACCGTCTGCGAAGATTAAGCACGCCCGCTCGGCTGCCCGCTTAGTCCTCCCTCTCGCATCAATCTCTCTCCGACCTTGCTCGTTGTGCATTTTTACTTTACACTCGTTTGGTATAAACGAGTCGACTGTGAGGTCCATTCAAACGAACGCGAATGCAATCAGGGAAAGTGTTGTGGCTAGCACTCCTCAGTGATACATTGCAACTGTGTGGCGTTGTTATCAGACGCCTGCATCACCTGAGGCGTCCGCCTCCCGAATTCCTCACCATCACCACTGTCGTCAAATCATCATCATGAAAGGTAATTTAAAAAATACATTGATCTTTCAAATTATATTATATTATTTATTGTAGTAATTATAATTAAACTTGTACCATTTCCCCCCCATGTGCACTCGTACCAGGAACGTAACACCCATTTTCCCATTGGAACGAGGTTTCTGCATTCGCGAGCATTTCCAAGAACGTTAAAGCTCGCTGACAGAGAGGGTTTTACTGCGTTGAGTTTTTCCAGAAAAAAAAGAATTACATTATTATTACTACGACTAAGTCTAATTAGTGTGGAGAGAAGGTAGACGGCACAAAGTCACTGACAAGTGAACGAAGGAGCAATGAGAGAGACCGGTAAAGTGATAACATCCGCTTAACGACTTGGCAGAACCAATCAATCCCGAGAAGTGTCTCACCAAAGTTGAAGCCGGGGGCCAGAGCTGAAGAGGCCGTGGAAGGCGCATGGGCCGAAGAGTAGGGCCGCACCTGGAGGCCACACTGCAGGCCATTCCTCACCGTCTGCGCGCACACAAAAACAAAGATCCCCGGCATAGCCTTTAACAGACTGTTGGGGTAAGTGCTGTTAGCGAACACTTATGAAGGCTGGCATGGTACACGAGGGGGTGGGTAGCCAGAAACACACCCGACCGCCTTTGTCTCCCCAGTGGCGATGTTTTTACACATCACACCAGGTACTGATTTGAGGCCGAGTCGACCTAGGCGAGGCCCTGGACTAGATCTGATATTCGTCACTGGTGTTGGTTGTGAGCGCAGTACGCTAACCGCGCCGCACACAGACACACAACCACATGGCTGCGTTTCACGAACATCTGGACATGTAGCGCTGTGGCATAGCGCTCAACTCGCAGGGAGTCAAAGCTTGCCCATCATCACAAATGGATTGATAAAAATACGTATCAATTTGTGGGATGTCAATAGTGGTTGTCCTACAGAGGGGATTGGTCCACTTCCACAGAAACGTTGAGTTTTACCCCTGTCTCAGGGCCACCTAAGTATGGGCACCGTCTCCCCCAGCGTATGTCTGAGCATGCCGACTCTTTAAATAGGACACTTTTGATCCGGTCATCATCTGCAGATGTGTCACTTTGACCAAGAACTCTGTGCAAATAATGAAAATTGCCGACATAACAAAGTTGGAAGGGAATGTCGGGGGCTCCGATAGACTGAATACACCCCACAAATAGGTGATATGTTTCATTAGATCCAACCCATTAAATCAAAACAACCAGGACTAAACACATCAGACAGGCAGGCCCTTACGCAAAGTTGATGGTGCATTACCAGCATCTCACAGCCACGGGGGAACGTACATCTGTCGTGTGCTCAGTTAGGTTTCCCAAGTGGCGGCGCAGCTTCTCAAAGATGTGTAATCATGCGTGAACACATTCATTGGGAATACATGATCTGAATGGACCCATCTCATTTTAATTTAACGGAGCCGCTAATAGGATTAGAAAGGAACAGAATCACATACGTGAGCAACTGATATTATTTACAAACAAATAAGCTTACTATTCATTCAGTACAAAACGAAAATGTATTCATGAACGTTTTATTATTAACTACATTTTGAATACGGGAGACCCTTGAATACCACGTGGGTTTATCGTTCGCGGTTTTGACCTTTAGCGGGCAACCTCTGTACACCAATTTAGCTGTAGCTTGGGGGTAGTTTTGGCCTTTAGCGGGTATACTGTACCCTGAAGTACTCAATCATTGGCTGATACTGTGGTGAGGGGCGGGCGAGGGACGCGAGGCAGTTAGTCGCACCTCAACCTTTGCCATGCAAGCATATCGTAGACAAAGTCATCACTTGCCACTGATGTTAGACATGGCTAGGAATTGAACTTGGTTTGCCAGATTAATAGCGCAGTACATATACCGCTTCACCACCAATACCTACCAACTTAACGCTGGGAATAATTTTACAATGAACATTAATGCTTAAATTGCATAACTCATCAATTAATCAAATTATCAGATTAAGTATTACTTGAAATCCAACTTCATCCACAAAACAAATATTTGTCAGTTTGAGAACAGGATCTAATCCTACATGTCACGACCTTGACCTCATCTGTATCCGAGTAAATATAATTTCGGTTAGGGTAAGATGCCCCCCGAATACAGAAAAGTATTCTTTCTTCCGATATTAGCAAGCAACTGGAGCCATGTACTTGTAAATTCAATAGGCAACTCATTTCATTAGAACTGCTTTTTGTGTTTGGCTTGTTGTCCTTCGGCCGCACCTCTGATTCGCACGGTTGGCTACGTACGTTGCAAAGAAAGTGCAACATACAATCCATACACACACACCACCCTCTAACACCTGACAGACAGCATTGGTGAGGAGGAATGGCATCCAGAGTAGGGCACTCGTCAGAGGACGACCTCTACAAAGCAGATGGAGCAGCTCGGCGGAGGAGTGAGACTGCGGCTTCACAGGAGCGCAAGGGGCTGGTGTCGACGTAGATGGGAGGCCTTCATCGAGCAGTGGATAGATCGTGGCGGATGACAAAAATACCTTAATTGTACACAATTTTTTAAAATATTTTTATACACGCTATAAACCGCCACGAAAACTCAACGGAGCGGGGTAGCAGCATTGTGCCAAGAGAGTGAAAACACCTCAAATGTTTGGCCTTTCAGGGTATTCTGCTCAAATTTACAATTTAAAAAAATTGTAAGGGGCCGTCCATAAATGACGTCACGCGATTTTGGACGATTTTTTACCCCCCCCCCCGTCGTCACACGGCGTCACAAAAAGTTAGACCCCCCCTCAAATATGACGTCACAAAGCTCTGCCTCCCCCCCCCAAAATAAAACATGCTTCAAATCGCTTTAAACTATTGACATTGTAGTGCGTATTTAATGTGGCGCTGCACTCTGATGTTGTAGGAGAAAACATTTATTAAAGTCTTTTTAATTAAGTAGAACGTGTTGTCTATTTAAAGTTGCGCATTTTGATGTGACATCACATTTCTCACCCCCCCCCTCGTCACACATCGTCATAAATGTCTGACCCCCCCCCCTAGGTGCGTGACGTCATTTATGGACGGCCCCTAATGTTCATCACCGCTCAGATCGACATCACCTACATACGGGATACCTCTGCCTGGCAGGTGTATGGGGTGGGGGGGGGAATGCTGGTGGTAGGAACACGTCCCAGAACTGATCGGAAATTCTCTTGCCACGTCGTCGACAGGAGGTCCTACTGGAGAAAGTGTATGTTGGCGCTGCGTCACTTAGCAAGGTCGTCCTTGCTTTTTGCGTGTATTTTTAACTCGGGTGCATGCCCAGGGAGAGGCGAAAATGTGTCAAGGTTCAACGCAGTCAATGTGTGGCACCCACTACCTGCGCTATGCCAAAGTGCAACATAAGACACAGACAGAGACCCCCCTCCCGTGTAGCCACAGCCGACTGTGTGGGGCAAGTGACGTTAGCACGGCACACGAAGGGGCGGGTGGCCAACACCACGCCCGGCCGCCTTTGTCTCCCGAGCGGTTTCGCAGCGCAGTGCGCTAACCGTTGCGCCACCGCTCCACAGCACCACCAGCACTGGTCAAGCGGCAAAGTGCCTGCCACGTGCTGGCATGGCAGAGAGCAATGAGTGTGCACTCACTACCGGCGTGAAGTCACATCTCCATCACTACCGGAATTGCAACAAGAATATAAACTATTCTTTATTTTACCAGGTAAGGCCCCACAGAGCAACCTGGCAATCACAAATGATCGCTTAACGAAGTGGGCTTAGCGCGTGGAAATGTACAGCAGCCAAAACTCTAAACGCGTGACGTTAATTCTAAAATTGGAGGGGAAAACGCGACCACATGGGGAGATGGAACACGCAAACTCTAAATAAACAGCAGCCGTCAGGGTCGAGATGGAACCCGTGACCTCCTGCATACGAGGCGAGGCAGTTAACATTTCGGCCACCGAGATGACCAATTCATTTAATTACCAACCACTAAGGGGACATCAACATTGTTGCTAAGCTTGCAAAAAACATGCTCCTTGCAGAGTCACGATCAGCTTCCAGGCGGTCGCGTTGTTGTTGTTGTGACCAGCACTGTCCAGACAACACGACAAACAACAACAACCACCTCCACCACCGTCAAACTCGCGTCACATTATCACCGTCACGGAGGGCAATGTGGTACAGAGTGCACAACCATTGCACCACCACCACCACCAACACTGAGGTGCACACAAGGCAACCACTACGGCACCCTGTACTGTTACCAGTACTAACACCAGTACTACGTGGACACACACTGCACTACCAATACTATTCAGCACTATCACGAGTACACACACTGCACTACCAATACTATGCCACACTGCCACTAGTACGTGCACAACCACTAATACGTGAACACATACACACAGGGCACTGCCACCAGTATGTGCACTACCACCAGACCGTGAACACACACACGGTACTCCCACCAGTACGTTCACACGCTACTACCGCTAGCACTTGAACACACACACACCATCGTCAAGTAACACGCAGTAACCAAACAAAGTAGCAAAGGCGACCACACCGCTCGCTGCAGCCTCAAGCGCCCTCGGCGTCGGGGCTACGAGTCGCGGCGTCGTCGTCGTGGTAAATCGTATTGGAGTTGAGTCTCCCTCACCTTGGCGATGCGAGCAGTCACACACGCGGCTGCCATCTTGCCCTCGAGCGTCTCTCTGCGTCACGACAAAGCTCCTCCCCCCCCACCCCCACGTATTTATACCCCTCCCCCCCCCCTCAGCGAAGGCTGTGGGCGGGGGGAGGGGCTCGCTACAACCAATCACGAGAAGGCGATAATGTGGCACGCGCACGCCCCCCTGGCTCTCCGGCCAATCGCGTAAGGGCGGACCCCCCCCCCCCACACCTACAACCACCGCCATTCGCCACTAAGTGGCGGTGACGTCACCACGACGCTTGTGCCAGGCCACGTGCACCTTGAAGCCACGTGAAGTGTCGAACGCCCGCTGGCAGGAGGTCACGGGGCAGACCCACCCAGCAGGTGCCACGGGTCGACTGACCGAGATGACCGAGATGACTGGCTGATGCACCACCTGTGCCCTCTACTGTGCCAACTTGCTGTGCTTTACCCACCCGGCGCTCCGCTCGTTGTTGTGAGCGTCGCTCCTCCGCCCTCCGTTGTTGTTGGAGGGCGACTGCCTCCAACTGCCCAGTAGCAGCGTCCTCACGAGCTACACTCTAACCCCCACACCCCCCCCTACGCTCCACACCCCCCTACACCTCACCCCACATCCTGCACCCCACCCCACACCTTGGTAACAAACAACAACAACAACAACAACTCCACTCCACTGCGGCCTTCAGTGGGGGAAACGCCGCGTGCACGTGAATCCCCCTGCTTGCACGTCAGGGAGACGACTCTGAAGATATTGTTCTGGAACTCGTCGAGTTGGTCACCCCCCGCCGGACACTCGGGTTTCATCCCAAACGAGAAATACCCCCAAAGGGGCCGTCCATAAATGACGTCACGCGATTTTGGACGATTTTTGACCCCCCCCAACCCGTCACACGGCGTCACAAAAAGCAAGACCCCCCCCCCCCTCAAATGTGACGTCACAAAGCTCTGTCCCCCCCCCCCCCCAAAAATAAAACATGCTTTCAATCGCTTTAAACTATTGTCATTGTAGTGCGTATTTAATGTGGCGCTGCACTCTGATGTTGTAGGAGAAAACATGTATGAAAAAGTCTAATTAAGTAGAACGTGTTGTCTATATTCATTGATGTGACGTCACATTTCTCACCCCCCCCCCCCTCGTCACACATCGTCATAAAAATCTGACCCCCCCCTTAATGCGTGACGTCATTTATGGACGGCCCCCAATGGAATCTTGCAAAATTGGGCAGCATTACGCAAATTCTTTGTTTCTTTCGGTAAAGTCACGTAGATAAGTTCAAAAATATAATAAAATCAACAAAGAAACTACGACGTTTCGATCGCAACACAAGCGACCCGTCATCAGGTGTTGCGATCGAAACGTCGTCGTTTCTTTACTCTTTGGTTCTTTCGGTAAAGTCACGTGGGGTATTTTCTGAACCATTCTACGTGACTTTACCGTAAGACCCAAAGAATATTAACTCCTGCAGTCACGAAAGCTTTAAGTCAAGCATTACCCAAGTTGCCTTTTCTTTTTCTTCTTGGTTCTTTCGCTAAAGTCACGTAGAAGGGAAATAATAAAATTAAAACATAATAAAATACAATTCTCACGACGTTTCGGCCACAACGCAAGCAGCCGTGCTCAGGTGAAGAACAGGTCTGTCGGAAAGACAGCGTCTGAATGAACACCACCAAGCTTGGCAGCGTATATTTAAGCTGGGTTAAAGGAGGAAGGGCGCCTTGACAAAGGAATTTGCATATCAACAGAGGAATTTAGCATATTTATGGCAAATGCAGATATGGGATTAGTCACTACTTGTAGAATGCGTAGGAGGTGGGGGGGGGTCTCAAAGTCATATTATGCCCGTGCATTATGTAGGATTAGCAGCAACAAAGGGAGGAGGTAGGGTTAGCAGTAATAAAGGTAAGGGATTTTAATAGTAAGGAGCTGCAGCAGCCTTTCCGTTGTTTGCGCTGCTATCAATTGGCGTCAGCGCTGTACTTGATGTCGTTTGCTGCTGAGTTTTTGTCACTTTTTTGCAGGGTGACCCAGGCCCAACTCGCAAACGAGGTGTGGGCAGTGCCGGATTATCATCATAGCAAAAGTAGCTACACGTGTAGTAGCTACATATGTAGTAGTAGCTACTACACGTGTAGCTACTACACGTGTAGTAGCTACTGCTCGTGTAGTAGCTACATGTGTAGTAGTAGATACTACATGTGTAGTATCTGCACGTGTAGTAGCTACTACACGTGTAGTGGCTGCACGTGTAGTAGCTGCACGTCTAGTAGCTACGTGTGTAGCAATAGCTACGGGCCCCGCACATTCAAGCGCCCCGCGCTAAATGCTTTCAAGCTATCAATTCCGGTCCAGTGATTCTGCACTTGCTCTATTACTATAGTACTATACCGCCTTCAACTAATATGAACGACTGGGTGTTTAAGGTTTGCAATTTGTCGTATTATCTGGCTGTATAGAAAATGAAAAAATACAGTTACTTTACTATGCAAGTAAAAGATGTGTGTTTTCATATTTGTGTTTTTTTTTAATTGAGGGCCCCTTTGTAACACATGCTCCAGGCCCCGCACTAGCTTAATCCGGCACTGGGTGTGGGGGTTGGTGAAGATTCCCCCCACGGGCCAAATGCACCACGACGACCACGTGGCATCGTGGCAGGGCCCTGCCCTGGCTAAGTGCAGGGTGCGGTTGGGCCCCATAAATGCGTTCTGCCGTCGCCGCCGGGAAAACTGGACTCAGGCTGCGTTACCGTGGAGTCTGGAATTCCCTTCCACCACCCCCTGGGGTGCGAGATGCCCTCTCTGGGGGTGCGAGACATGCCAGAGGTTTTTTTAAGGGACATCATCGAAAACACAAATTAAACACGGGCACGTAAGTACAACTACTTTGTTTCATCAAACCCTACGTATTTGTTAACATTATGCATTTTAACGGTTCAGAACCAAAGGCTAAGAACCACTGCTCTACACCTTTTCAAATCCATGGTCAGGACTTTCCTCTTTTACTTCCTTTGCTTAAAAAATATATAAAACGCCTCCTGCTCTCGACAACTGCTTGAAATACGATTGCATTTATACACATCCAAATTGTATTGTGTACGATGGGAATTCGTTCCGTCAGCGTGAATTTGGCAGGAGTGGCATTGTACAGTACTTGGTTTTTAGATATGAATTTAAGACCATTGTGACGTCATTATAACGTTTATTGATGGTGGGGAGATTCCGAAGCTGCCGACAACGCGGCTAAAGCCTTAACTTAATCCTTTTTTTTCTTTCTCAGTTAAGTTGCAAGTAGTCTGGCTAAGCCGCCTGTCCTCGTTTTCACGGGATCGTCCTCTGCAAGGTCTTCCCGGTGACATCGTGTCCCTGGTTTTTGCCGGTTGCGCAATTATAACGATGTTGCACCAGCCAATACAATGCTCTCCCCTCTTCTGACATTGAGGCATTCTTCTTCCCACCAATATGTCCCGGTGTTTTTGTACCAGAGGTTTGCGGCAAACCCTACTTGAAGCCAGTCAACCGACTGCTGTGAAAACAACGCAGCGCGCCCCAGCTAATTACGCTGCGTGTGCAGTTGTGAACCTTCGCGACCGCTGCCGCCTCGTCCCGGCAGTCGTCCGAATGAGATGGACGAGGCAGCTCGCTCGTTATCGGCTTTGCTCGTCTTCGTGTCGTGCTGCTCGCTCCGCCGTGGCGCCTCCAGGCGCTCGCGGGCCGCACGCTCCTTTACAGCCGCTATAGCAGCAGCAGCACATTGGCCTTTTACCAATTGGCCATTCTCTTACAACTGTAGTGACATAGAACGGTCACTACTGTGTCGGCCTGTACGAAGGCTGGGGGCCCCAAGGGGGTGCCTGGGGGGTCACGTGGTGGAGGGATCCGGACCTCCCCAGAGGTGGGGGAAGTGAGGCGTGTCCTGGGAAGGGAGGCGTGGCCTGAAGAGAGCCAGCCACGCCGGGGTGGAGCCAGCCACGCCAAAGCAGATATAAGCGTGGTGTGAACGCAGAGCAAGGCTGTTGTACTGTACTCCGAAGTGAAGACATCACGAGTCGTCGTCCTGGACCAGGCAGGCCATTGCCTGCCTGGTCCAGTCTGTGTCGCGTTCCAGAGTGTTAGTGAGTTGAGGAAGGTGGTCACCACCTCATGTACAGTGTTATATTACTTACCGTTAATAAATAGTGTTGCCTCCAAGCTGCGTGTGTGTGCACCTAATTCGAACCCACTACACAACCACCGGGTCGGGTAACATTTGACCATCATTCAATCTCGGCTTGAATCACTTCAGACGCGCTCTTCAATACAAGATACACCAGCCCCCCTTCTATTGCAGGAGGAAGGATAAAGTTGTTGAAGTTTGATTTTACTAAATTGCCCGTGCAATTAAAATCAGCGATATCCTGCTCCAATGGGACTTGGGGAGTTGCCCATCTCTCGTTAGCAGCCCTTGGAATGTGGCGAGAGCTTCACATTGCAATGGTGGTGGCAATTTCAGAATCAAAATATGTATCTATACTGGAGGAATCCGAAGAGCTATGAAGCTGTTTTTCAGAAGGCAAGCACTTGTTATCCTTCCCACAAAGTGGTACTCGTTTTTATCAACCTCAGAGGAATGATGGGCTGGGTGGACGCCACAGCCAGGATGTGAACTTGTGACATTCTGATTTCGAGCCACTTGCGTTATCACGGAGTCACGTGGCAAGTTGCGTTTCTTAAACATGTTTGAAATTACAATCCGCCCCAAGGGAGTAGTTTGTTTTTGTGACGTTTTTAGTGACGACCGCTATAATAAAAAAAAACTGCTTGATGCCCTTCCCTGTAAAATGGGTTCCTGGTAAATCGAGAGCAAGAGAGGGCGCTTTCCATTCTCTCCACTCGCTCGATCGTAAGATAGCCACGGCTGCACCGCGTGTGCCCGCGGCCACACACCCGAGTGCGACCTCGCGTGAGCTTTCGGGC
This sequence comes from Lampetra fluviatilis, assembly GCF_964198595.1. NCBI lineage: Eukaryota > Metazoa > Chordata > Hyperoartia > Petromyzontiformes > Petromyzontidae > Lampetra > Lampetra fluviatilis. The sequence goes on from NC_136280.1 coordinate 16,058,356, forward strand.
AATCGTTTTCGTAAAAAATATATATATCGTACACCAGATTGTGTTAACTCGGCAGTAACTCAGCCGAGCATTGCGGCACTCCATTGCCCCATCAATCCTCAACGCCACAATTCCCAAGCATATCAGGCAAGCCAGAGCATCATTCCCTGCACAGGCGAGCAATGTGATGCTTCTGAGATATTTCGAAATGAAAGGCGCTTTATAAAATAGAGGTTGTTATTATGATATTGTGGTGTAGCTGACTTTTGCTGGTGGCCGAGCCAGCGGTTGGAAATTCCACGTTCCCATAACAAGGGCCAATTGCTCAGCATGAGAGCCACTGTTGTTCACACAGTGCTAGTATTATTATTGCGTTTTATGCGAGAGGGGTTGCTGAGTCAACTCACAGACTGGGATTTGTATCTCCTGCAATAGTGAGTCCGTCGCTCTGGCATAGCGTGACCAGGCCAGGTTTATTGTCCAGAAAAAAAAACACAAATGTCCAAAAAGATAAGCGTGTCATTCTGAAAAAGTTGTTACACAATCTCCCAACTTCATTCACGCAAGATTATTAATTTTGGAAATGTACAAAGTGTTGCCCTGCTAAAATGCAATTAAGTCTCTAAATCAATTACATCCGTGGGTCATGGACGCTTTGCTGATGAGATAGACTTGCTGTAGTTGTGTGACAGTCGGTTTCCCAGTGTTTCACACTTTTAATTAACGCATTAGTAGCACGTCGGCTCTGAAAGTGTAGAGAACGCAATACATCTTAAATGCCTTAAAAAACTCTTTTGCACTTGAAATAAGTGGTTATACCGACACACACTGGCCTAAATTATTACTGAGAAGTATCCGACACCCATTATCCCGTATAATCCAGTTACGCGTGAACACAGCCCAACACCAAAGGTCCTTTTCAGGGCAAAACTTACCGCAGGTTTGGGGCCGTCACTACGTTTGTACCATCTGAATGTAGAGTGCCTATCAAGACCCACGTGCAACTTCTTGGGACGTTTCATCAAACTCTACATGGTCGGCGTGCTCCCGCACCACGAAACCCGAACAGCCGACGACCAAAAAGCCTCAAAAATAAGAAATGAGCATGTAAATGTTAGCTAGGAGAGCGACCTCCTCGACGAGGGCACGGAAGTGGCTATGTTAATGTCAGGGATTAGCATGATGTTAATGTGAGAAATTAGAGGGCACGGAAGTGGCTATGTTAAAGTCAGGGATTAGCATGATGTTAATGTGAGAAATTAGAGGGCACGGAAGTGCCTATGTTAAAGTCAGGGATTAGCAGAGGTGTGGACTCGAGTCATGTGACTTGGACTCGAGTCAGACTCGAGTCATGAATTTGATGACTTGCGACTCGACTTGGACTTGCATAACAATGACTTTGTCCCACCTATGAGATGTGGACTCGAGTCATGTGACTTGGACTCGAGTCAGACTCGAGTCATGAATTTGATGACTTGCGACTCGACTTGGACTTGCATAACAATGACTTTGTCCCACCTCTGGGGATTAGCATGATGTTAATGTGAGAAATTAGAGGGCACGGAAGTGGCTATGTTAATGTCAGGGATTAGCATGATGTTAATGTGAGAAATTAGAGGGCACGGAAGTGGCTATGTTAATGTCAGGGATTAGCATGATGTTAATGTAAGAAATTAGAGGGCACGGAAGTGGCTATGTTAATGTCAGGGATTAGCATGATGTTAATGTGAGAAATTAGAGGGCACGGAAGTGGCTATGTTAAAGTGAGAGATTAGCATGATGTTAATGTAAGAAATTAGAGGGCACGGAAGTGGCTATGTTAATGTCAGGGATTAGCATGATGTTAATGTGAGAAATTAGAGGGCACGGAAGTGGCTATGTTAAAGTCAGGGATTAGCATGATGTTAATGTAAGAAATTAGAGGGCACGGAAGTGGCTATGTTAATGTCAGGGATTAGCATGATGTTAATGTGAGAAATTAGAGGGCACGGAAGTGGCTATGTTAATGTCAGGGATTAGCATGATGTTAATGTAAGAAATTAGAGGGCACGGAAGTGGCTATGTTAATGTCAGGGATTAGCATGATGTTAATGTGAGAAATTAGAGGGCACGGAAGTGGCTATGTTAAAGTCAGGGATTAGCATGATGTTAATGTGAGAAATTAGAGGGCACGGAAGTGGCTATGTTAAAGTCAGGGATTAGCATGATGTTAATGTAAGAAATTAGAGGGCACGGAAGTGGCTATGTTAAAGTGAGAGATTAGCATGCTGTTCTTAGGTTTTTTCGGTAAAGTCACGTAGGTAAATTTTTTAATTAATTAAAGTAAAAGAAAAATAAAAGAAAAAACTACACATATTTTTGGACCATTTTACTTGACAGGCACTATTCTTCAGTTACCGTATAGTTTCTTCTTCTTTTTTCACACACTGGTTTTCCTGCTTTAAGTTTTACCACACATATTTGGCAAATCTAGAATTAATCCCAGCAACGTAGCAAAGTGCTGTTCATCTACATAACAAAGGCTCAGTCCCATTCACAGAAGCCGCACCTTTACATCAGCCGCACCTTGACAACTCTTGGAACCTCCCAGTTCAACCAGTTTACACAACAAAGGCTCATTCCTAACAGCGTGCTTCAGCCGCACCGAACCTCACAATAATAATATCCAGGGCCTACCTTGGCTCCTCCCACCCTCAACCAGTATATATACAAGGACTTTTTCTTGGAATTTCTCTTACTTGATACCAGGGCCGGCCCGAGGCATAAGCGAACTAAGCGGCTGCTTGGGGCCCCCTGGCCACCAGGGGGCCCCCGAATCGTTTTTTTTTGTCTAAAATTAACATCACGAGCAAGCTTCTACAGTCAACCAACATGCAGCTTGATGTAGCGGTTAACCTTGTAAAAAAGAACAAAGGCGAACTTATCAGTTACCGAAAAACAGGCTTCTGTGATGCACAGACATCTGCTAAAGAAATTTGTGAGCGGATGAACACAGAAGCAGTGCTGAAAGAGAAGCGATTGCGTTCTACAAAAAGGCACTTTGCCTATGAGGCTGCAGATGAGCCGATAGTGGACGCTATGAAGAGGCTGGAAGTGTCATTTTTTAATGCTGTAGTGGACCGTAGTATTCTGTCATTGGAGGATAGATTTAAGTCTCTAAGTGAGGTTAAAGAGAACTTTGGAGTGCTGCTCAATTTTAGGGAGCTAGATCAAAAGGTCCGGAGGGAACAATGTGAGCTTCTTGGGGAAAAACTCTCTTGTGGAGAGGAGGCTGATATTGATGGTAGCGCACTGGCAGTAGAGATAGAGAGTCTTCCTGAACTTCCCCAAACTATGATGACTGCCTTTGAGCTTCTCACATACCTCTCACAAAATGAGATGTGTGAGCTTTACCCAAATCTTTGGGTAGCTCTCAGGATAGCCTGCACTCTGCCTGTGTCAGTTGCCTCAGCAGAGAGGAGCTTTTCCAAGCTCAAATTGATAAAAACATATTTGAGATCATCAATGGCCCAGGAAAGACTAAGTGGACTTGCAGTCATTAGTATTAATAACAAAGTTGGCCAAGCAATACCATACAATGATGTCATTAGTGACTTTGCCTCCAGAAAAGCTAGGAAGGAACGATTTTGAGGTCATTGTTGTACAGTTGACATTGTTGAACCCTTGCTGTTCTTATGTTTGCTTTCATTATTTAAGTATCTTTTTTTTTGTAACATTCTATTTTTGATTAGATTAATGTTTGTCTATTTTGGTTTTATTTAAAAGATTGCACATTTAATGCACATTTGCAAATAATTTATTTAATATGTTTTTTGTGACCGTTTGTATTCAGAAGTTTTAATAAAAGAGTGAAGTATTTTAAGTGTTGTTTTTATTTTTTATTAATACATAACCTCACTGTATTCGTTTATAATATTCGCTATAACATTATAGTGTGACATTTGTGTCAATAATCTTCTAGCACAGATGAGTCTGCGTGGTGGGAGGGGGGCCCCCAAATCAAATTCTGCTTAGGGCCCCCAAGAGGCTCGGGCCGGCACTGCTTGATACAGCTATCGTGCTGTGACGGTTCCACCTGAAGACGGAAGCTTGTGTTGCCTCCGAAACGTCGTGATTTTTATTTTATTTTTGTTTAACTTTTATTAATTTTAATTTTTTACCTACGTGACTTTACCGAAAAAACCTAAGAATATGAATCCTTGCAGTCACGAAAACTTCAAATCTAGAGATTAGCATGATGTTAATGTGAGAAATTAGCATGTAACTGTAGAAAAGAAGAAGAGCGGCCTCCTCGACGAAGGAGTGCAACCCAACGTGTGTAATACAAAGGGCCTGTGAGCATGAGAGTGCAATCCAAAGGCATGAGAGTGCAATGCAACAGACATGTGAGCATGAGAGATTTAAGAGAGAGGCAGAGAGAGACACACAGAGAGTCGAAATAACAGCTGACATAGGCAGGTTGGATGGAAACATCACAGTCAGTTAAGACTTTACCTGGTTAATAACGTCCTTCCAATAATTGCTCAATTTGTACCCATCCTGCAACGGCAGAGGCATTGGAGGTATTGGTCCTACCGTGTTTCAGATCTGCCTTGTGTTCACGGACGCGGTCCGAGACATGTCGTTTCGTTTCCCCAATGTAGCTGCTGCCGCAACCACAGCTCAGTTTGTAGACACCAGGGTATTGCATGTCAGGAATCACATCATTTTACAGATGGGATTAAATCACGGATTTTGTGTACTGTGTTGAAACAAACCTGGATCTTATGTTTGTTTAAGATTTTGGAAATCTTTTTGGTAACCCCTGCTATGTACGGTAAAGTGATGGTTTTGGTTGGATCCTCAGAAGGTTGTCCCCGCATGGCTGGGGAGACAGCTTTGCGGATCGTACGGTCCGAGTATCCGTTCATCCTGAGGGCTTGGTGTACGTGCTCCAACTCACTGGCTAGGTGGTGCTGGTCAGAGATGCAACGGGCCCTATGGTGTAGTGTTTTGATGAGGGAATTCTTCTGGGCCGGACGGTGGTGGGAGTCAGGCTTTAGATAGGCATGCGTGTGGGTGGATTTCCTGTAGACTGAATGTCCCAACGAGCCATCAGGTCTCTTCTCGATCAAAACATCCAGGAATGGTAGCTTGCCATCCTTTCCCACTTCCATGGTGAATTTGATAGACGGGTGTATGGAATTGATGTGGTTGAGAAATTGGTTCAGTGCTGGCAGGCCATGTGGCCAGATGACAAACGTGTCATCTACGTATCTCCTCAAGGACAGACGTAGGGTCGATGTCTGGATGGCCTCTTTCTCAAAATTTTCCATGAAAACATTTGCTACCACTAGCAATAAGGGAGAACCCATTGGGGTACCTTCATTTTGTCTGTAGAATGTACCATTCCAGGTGAAGTATGTGTTGGTAAGACAGTGCCTTACCAAAGTTGGTACATCTGGATTCAGTCCTTATTGGACCAAGTCTTCAATGATTGCAATGGTTTAAAGCTTTCGTGACTGCAGGGATTCATCTTCTTGGTCCTTTCGGTAAAGTCACGTAGAAGGAAAAGAATAAAATAATAAAAATAAAACATAATAAAATAATTCTCACAACGCAAGCAGCCGTCTTCCACCTGAAGATGGCTGCTTGCGTTGTGGCCGAAACGTCGTGAGAATTATTTTATTATGTTTTATTTTTATTATTTTCCTTCTACGTGACTTTACCGAAAGAACCAAGAAGATTGCAATGGTATCAAGTACAGGTACATTGGTGAACAGAGAGACTACATCGAAACTGACAAGCAAATCATCCGGAGACAGTGAGATGTCCTTGATTAGAGAAACCAAGCGAGTTAAGTACAGCTGAGGTGGACTTGCCCGTTGAGGAGGCCACTCTACTATCTTACAGTTACATGCAAATTTCTCACATTAACATCACTAGCCCCGGCCACTTCTTTATGACCCTTGGGCTACACCCATTTCACACCTTTTAAAACAGTCTGCCTCAGCAGCAGACCATGCTTTTCCACCTGATGACGGACGCTTGTGTTGCGCCCAAAACGTCATCTATTTTATTTTATACCTACGTGACTTTACCGAAAGAACCAAAGAGATGGATTCCTGCAGTCACGAAGAGGCTTCAAATCAAGATTCGTTTAGAGTATTTAGTTGCTATACATTTCCACGTGATAAGCCACTCCGCTGAGCTATCGTTTGTGGCCAGGTCGCTTCTGAAAAAGGAGCCGAATAGTTCAACAAAGAACGCGGAGCATCTGTCGGCTCCTCCAGGAGCCACGCAACTGTGGAGGACCTTGCCAAGGCTATAGACCAGGCCACATCATCATCATAGTGTGCCTGATACTGGATAAACACATGTCAGGACACGAGCTTAAGTCAGAAATGACAAATATTTGTAAAACTAAATTTAAACCATCTGCACCGGACACACAATGGACAGGACCGCCAAAGCAAAAACGTGATTCCAAAGATGATCGTGTGCGGCATCATGACAGGCGTTGTACGGTCTGACTGCTGTGGAATTGGGATCATGACCGTACACGTGCTTGAGTGAAATCAGGAAGCGTGTCCTGTCAGGCTCCACTAGAGCGCTGGTCACACGTGATGCATGGAGATGGGGACTGACCGAACCGAAATCAGTGACCCGCAATTACAACTTGGATCTGTAAGAGCAGCATCAATCTATACGTAACTGGATTTCAAACCACACACGGCGACATACGTCTGTATTGATTTGACCGTAACTGTATTTATTTTAAATGTAATATCGCCTCCACTCAAGGCGGGGTATCAAACCATTGCACGCGAAAATAAAATGCAAAGACAATTGAGTAATGTTTTAGTAAAAGGCCACGAGAAAAGTGAGTCTCGCACTCCTAAACACCCTGTGGCTCGTAGCGATCCTTGGGCCAACGCTAGAGAAGGCCCGATCCTCTAAGCGTCGAGCGCAAGAGCCGAGGCTGGGAGAGTAGTCGTAGTAGTCGCTCCTGCTCTGAAGAGCGAAGTAGAGCATCAACCCCAGCCGTGTGGCAGATCACTCGGGACCGCAGGTACCTTGGTCCGACCACGCAGAGCTTTATAAACCACAATGGCTAACTTATACAACGAATACGCAGCGAGGCTCGCTATTGTTTGCACCGACAACAGCTGCAGTGGGGGCATCAGTGGGACCTCAAACCCCAGGGCCAAAAATCCGAAGATTTGCTGGCGTCCGTGCACCGTCACTGGGGTGGTCGTTGCGCGTGCGTGGTGGCGCATGTTGAAAATCAAGCAATTTTTTTTTACAATTTCATGCAAAGTTGTCTACAATTGGCTTGCTGTATGTGATAAAAAATATATTGGCACGAGAAATGTATTGCTACAGGATACTGCATCTAAGCTGGACCCAGAGTGAATGTAGAAGAAAAAAAGTTGCACATAGATGACCTGATGCAAGCAGTGATGAATGAGAAGAGGAACCTGGCACGATTTGGACACGTGTAGGATGGACAACAGCAAAATGAAGTGTGTTGTTCAGAAAAATGGAAGGAACCGGACAGAGTGGAAGACCTAACAGAGGATGGCTTGACGACACGAGAGATTAGTGCCAGAAATATTTGGCCACCACTTGCGAATATTGGTACAAGACAGAGGAAACTAGAAATAAATGCTGAAATGTCCAGTGAATACCCACGGGCTATCTGCCCATGGATCGTAATGATGACGATGTGATAAAAACAAGTCGAGGCTCCACAGGCCCATCTCCCTCCCACGCGTGGCTTGACACCGACCGCCAAGCCAAGAACCAGAACGCACTAAACGGGGTCCTTGACAGTCACAGAGTCTTTTATTTTTCCACTGAGAAAGAAACTGTCAGTTTATATATAAAAAAAAAAGAAAATGTTGAGACAAAAAAAATAACTTACACAACTGGGAAAAATGTTCTGAGAATAAAAGTCCCGCCAAAAGCAAACGCCGCCAGTTACAAGGTCCGGTCTCATTCTCCAGTGTGGTTCCATCTCCAACCGTCACCATACCCAGTCATCCTCGCAGCAGCGGTGCCATCTTGGATAGCCATTGGACAAAGACGCTCGCCGCGTCGCGCGCTTTCGTGGCCGACTGGAACGCTCTTCCTTCCGATATTAGGAAGCTACTGGGAGCTATGCGCTTTTAAATCAGAATCTAGATTGAAAACTAATTCCTTTAGAACTTTGTGTTTCGTTTTGTTGTCCTTCTCCCGCACCTCCGATTAGCACGGATGGCTACATATGGTGCGAAAGAAGTTCAACATACATACATCTTTTCTTACCAGCTCGCTCACCCTCCCTCTGATGCTGAAGTAACTTTGTATTGTAGATTCTGATAACCTGTGTTGAATGGAAACCTTAAAACAAATAATATTTGGCTACAAATAGAATGGCATCATGAAAAACAGTAGCACTATAATTTCCAAACACAAAAAAACCTAATCTGTTCAAAGAAGATCGGCAAGAACTTAGAAAATATTGATGAAAGAAATTGGCAATGCATGTCATACACCGACACTTTTGAACTGTCAAGTTAAACAAAAAAATTATTATGCGCGATCACGAAGATACTTTCTGAATTTGGACATTTGTGAAATGTATGACTTAAAATTTAAAACCCAAAATATCCATGTGCGAGACTTTTGTAATTCCCACATCTGGCGGTGTGGGCGTGTGGCAGCCTGTGCCAGCCTGTGGCAGCCTGTGCCAGCCTGTGCCAGCCTGTGGCAGCCTGTGGCAGCCTGTGGCAGCCTGTGGCAGCCTGTGCCAGCCAGCAGGGCTTGTCCTCACTGCACCAGGCGGTAGGTGATGTAGCGTCCGGCCGTCTCACTGGGCCGGATGATTTTCACCACCTGAAACACAATCACGCACACACCACCACCACACACAGACATACCACCACCACATGTTATTTTGATCTAAATATCATGTTCTCACAAACTAGTCACAAATATGACACTTTGCATCATTTACAGTGCCAGTAGTATACGTTCATTATCATCATCATCAGCCATGGTCAACCCACTGCTGGATGAAGCTTCTCCAAGTTTCCACCATTTCTCATGATCACGTTATGTACTGCAATGCCAGAATAACATTTTTCTAAATCAGAATCAGAATATTATTTGTACTGGAGGATTCCGATGAGCTATAAAGCTCGTTTTTTGTTTTACAGATGCCCAGTAGGGGCACGGGGTCAGAACGGTACAACAACACAAAAAACGCGATAGGAGTGCCAAGTATAGGAAAGGTAAACAACGTGATTGTTGTAATTGTGTTTTTATTAACTAGCAGCCCCGCACATCCTTGGGATGTGACCCAAACCGTTTTTCTACTTTTACTTATGCTATAGAAATAATAAATTACGCTTTAAAATGTTTTTGCTAACCCGAGTCTCAAGATTATTTTTCAGGATGGTTCTGCCAAGCGGTGAATTTGCTCCCTTCGGTAATTCCAACTCGGCAACTTGCAAAACCGTTTTACAGCTTTTGGATGTTTAGCCAACATCGACGACAATTCATGTATTTGTTTGCAATGGGAGGAAACTGGAGAACCCTGGAGGAAATCCATGCGGAGCGAAGGCAGAACATACAAACTCCACAGAGAAAGGCATCAAAGTTGGGAATCGAACCCAGAGCCATGTTGCTGTGAGGTACAAGTGTGACTACTGCGGCGTCACCCATGAATGTAACAAAATGACACGCACACATCTCGACTGGAATTTGCGGATTTTCGCGATGCAGTATTTAACCTTGAAACATTGAATCGGTTTTCCGACTTTGTTTGCCGTTGGCCGGGAGAGTTGGGCGAGGAACGCAGCTCACCTGGCCGCGCTTGAGCCCAAAGTACCTGGCGACGGGGTCGCCCTGCTGGATGCGAGGCAGCTGAGACTCCTTCAGCTTGCTGCGATGCCGTCAAGGAGGCAAGCGGCAACGCGAAGAGCCCCCCAGCGCACCAGGCGCTAGGCGTGCGCACACCGGCGCGTCCGCACGTGCGTCATCACAAGCACGCCCACGCACGCACCCCTGAAGCCTTTTGCCGTGGTTACATCAATGGGGACTCGACGGTATTATTTTTATTCCAGAAATAAAAGTTGAACCGTAACGTTTGGCAGTGATTCAGGCTTCCTGGATTAATCCGTCTTCCTGGATCTTGTCCTGGTGCTGTTTGACATAGTTTTAAACAAAATGTCACATCAGATTCCTAAACTTAGTTGTGAGGATTGTTCTTTAAACTCACCGTTAAGCTGAAACAATTATTGGCAACATTAAACTTGGCCCTCTTGGGCCATGTTGGGTGCTAGAGGCTTCTTAACGTCCCAAATTTAGTCCGATTATTACATAGCCTCACAAAAATCAAACATGAATCATACTAGCGATGAAATCCTCGTTGTTAAGTTGATGTGTATGGTGCGTGCATAGTGGCAAGGGGCAGAGGCTGGGCAGCAGCGGAGGATACTATCTTGCCAGGAGTTCCGTCACCTCATCCTTGGTCATCACGTTGTGCTCTGGGACCAACTGCACACACACACAGATAGACAAAGATCCCCCATATAGCCTTTAACAGATTGTTGGGGCAAGTGCTGTCTGCGAGCACCTATGAAGGCTGGCACGGCACACAAGGGGGTGGATGGCTAGTACCATGCCCGGCTGCCTTTGTCTGCCCAGTGTTGATGTTTACAAATCGTACCATGTGCTCACTTAAATACCGGTGAAAATGTTCGCTACGGTTATTGGTTGAGAGTGGTAATCCGGACTCGGGTCGCTAGGTTCGTAGCGCAGTGTGCTAACCACTGCACTACCGCTCCCCCATTGCAGACATATACATATGCAGATAATCACAAAGCTGTACACACACTGGCACATCTATGTGCGAGCACATGCCCAAGTCCTGGATGTCAACTCATATGACCAGACGTATTTTGCCAGCATCAAGATGATATAAAAAGAAAAGGGTGTAACATTTCTGGCAATAATACAGGCGGTGTTAAGATGCTCAAACACCAAACAGGTGCCTATGACAAGGCATCAAGTCCGCATTAACCACACATGCTTGTTGGTGAAACACGCAAACAAATATGGTTTGATAGTGTATGCAGTGTCCTTGAAATTGAGTAGCCTGCACCCGAGGGGAGACCGCCGCTTTCATGGCTCTGTCTCACCAGTGCTGAAGCCCAAAGAACGCCGAAAGGCAAAGAGCACAAAGTCAGCCGTCAAACGTGGGGGGCTCCATTTCTGTATTTGAGAAAATGTAATGTCACTCGATGAATCTAGGATTGGAAAAATATTCATGCAATATTCGTACGTGCGCCTTTTGGTGTCATCTGGTCGAACACCATATGAGACTAGGCTCTAAGAAAAGCTGTTTTTGGTGTGGACCAATCAGTTTCAAGGACAATGCATAAATTATCAGAGGATTGTTTATTGTTTGCACTGCAAGTATTGTGGTTAATGTAAACATGATTCCTTGCAAAAGGAGTCAGTTTTGTTGCCAGAAAAAAGGTGGAAAACCCTAATAGAATATTCGTATTGTACTCTGTTAGATCAAATCGAGGTGCATTAATATACGCCAGTACTAATCCGATGTGTAAGGCCACAGTTGTATTGATGAACCTGTTGAGTTTTTGTTGTTGTTTACCTCCAATACAATTTGGGAAGGGTTTCACAGACGATGTCAATTCGCACACGTAACAATGATTTCCTTTGGATAGTTTCCAACAGGGACCATGATATCCTTGTAGAAAGACGACAAATTGTATCACGGATTGGTTGAATACTCAACCTATATAATACATGACCGTTGAGGGATAGCGTGTGAGAGCTGAATATGCAATGCCAGTAATTATAACCAAGGCATGCAGAGTTCCAGAAAACCTCCCGAGTTCTATTACCTCGTGCTCTGTGATGTTGATGAGAAGCTCCTGCTGCAGAAACTGCTCCAGGATGTATTTCGGGGCCATGTCAACCAAAGACTGTGACATACAACATCACAACACACACAGAAAGTTAACCAGAGACTGACACACAACATCACAACACACACAGCATGTCAACCAAAGACTGTGACACACAGCATCGCAACACACACAGCAAGTCAACCAGAGACTGTGACACACAACATCACAACACACACAGCATGTCAACCAGATATGTTACACACAACATCACAACACACACAGCATGTCAAGCAAAGACTGTGACACACAGCATCACAACACACACAGCATGTCAACCAGAGACTGTGACATACAGCATCACAACACACACAGCATGTCAACCAGAGACTGTGACATACAGCATCACAACACACACAGCATGTCAACCAGAGACTGTGACATACAGCATCACAACACACACAGCATGTCAACCAGAGACTAGGACATACAGCATCACAACACACACAGCATGTCAACCAGAGATGTCACACACAGCATCCCAGCATCACAACACACACATCATGTCAAGCACAGACTGACACACCGTATCACAACACACACAGCAAGTCAACCAGAGATGTGGCACGCAGCATCAGCACACACAGCACATTAAACCACAGACTGTGATACACATCAGCACACAGCACATCACAACATACACAACATGTTAACCACAGTTACACAACGGGATCGCAACACACACAATGTCAACTAGGAATTGTGACACAGAACGGTTTCAGCAGCTGCCGTTCGGCACAACAGAGCTTGTGTCTGGCTGGGTGCACTTTGAGGCCATGTGAAGTGTCAATGGCTCACTGATGGGAGGTCACGGGACATATCCAGATGCTACGGGTTAACCGACTGGGATGACTGGCAGATGCACCACCTGTGCTCCCCACTAGGCCAACTTGCGACGTTTCATCTGCCCGGCGCGCCGCTCATTGTTGCGAGCATTGCTCCTCCCAAAGACACAGATCACACACAGGCACCTGCATACACATGTGTAATCTTCTCCAGTCTCTGCATGTGTGCCCCATCTCTCTTCCATGTCATCTCATTTAATTCCACGTGATTCTGTGTCTCATCGCTAGTTCACGGCTCTCTCAAGCCCCCCTTGCGTGTGGCTCTCTCCGAGTGCGACAGGCTTCTCATTCTGACTTCTCCTGCACGTCTGCCATATGTAAATACCTCCTCCTTATCTCTCTCACCTAGAGACCCGTGTCTCTTATCTTCCTGTTCTTTCTTCTCCATTAACTCCATGCAAGTGTTAATATTTTCCTTCGAGATCTCTCATGACCGTCTCTTTCTGCCTTCCAGATCTCCACTCCCTCTGTCTCTCTCTAATCTCATTTCACCGTGTCTTCCCACTAAGCCCTTGCCTTCATTTCTTTGAAATGGAATTATATTTGATAAAAAAAGCCACAAATTGAAAATGAACAGAAAAAGTAAATAGAAGAAATAAAAAGCAAGGACGTTTAAAACTGATCACAAACTCAACTCCGGGCATCCACGAAGAACATTCACAACGCCACCACCCAGGCTAAAGTCACACCAACAACTGTGGACGAAAGCTGAGGTCCTTCTGGAATGGACCATCGCTGAAGACCGAAAAGTGGCGGCCCCGATGTGCGGGAATGCAGACGACAAAAAACATGAGCCCGATTGAAGATCCCACAGCCAAACCACCTGGCCTCGCGGTCACGAAGCCTTTCCCTGTTCACCTTGGGGGTGCAACGGACACGTGCTCTGGCTCCTACATTAACGTACATTTGACCACATAATTCCAGAAGCTTTCGCGATGGCTTTACCAGAGGAATTTCCATCTGGTACAAATACAATGGGATAACTCTATATTGGTCAACTGTGTTATGTGTGCTGATGACCTGGTAAATGCTGCTCTCTCTGAGAAGGCGTTGCGAGACTCAGCTGCTGAAAATGGCACTAACAAGTGGGGCCTAACCATCATCCCCATAAAAACAAAGCACATGCCTGGGTATTGTCATCAAACACTCCACCCCCTGAACAACACCGGGACCTCTCAAGGAGGGCGGTGTGGATCATATCATATCTTCTGCACGAGCGGTGATGAGGGTTACAAGACGAACCGCATTTCAGCTGTGCGGGCAAACCTCACCCAACGGAACGCATTGTGAACAGTCGCCCCTTGTAATCCCTTCCCAGTGGGATGACAAAAAGTAATTTCTCCCATCAGACGATGTTCTTGACTGGTTATCTAAACTCCATCTGCCCTTGCAAATGTTGCTGTTTCTATACGACAGAAGAAGTCCTACACAAGGCCACCTCCATCCGAAAATTGTCCATATTTCATCATTAAACATTTTGGCTGTCTCTTCATGCACACTCCCTCTTGCTTAGCATCTTGTCACGAGTTAAATCGCCTCCAGTGATGTGCACAGGGGAGGCCCCTTTCCCTAATGATTTGTGACGCATCTGCCGTTTCCTTAACGAAGTGTCTCTACATCACTTGCCTGGCTTTTACCATGTATTGTGAATTACTGTTTAGATTTAGAGAGACTGCTTTGTTTATGTAGATTACATGGCAGGGCTGCGGGTGTGAAACATTAGGTGTGAAATGAAGAAAGTCATGTCTCCACCCGGGACCGTGGTCAAAAACACAGCGATTTTATGATCAATGGAAAAATGTACCAGTCTTTGAAATTGGAGGATGAACACCCCCAGTATGTTTTACTAGGCTGAGGCAGGAGGAGTTAAAACCGACGGCTGATTCTAGGCCAGCGGTTGAGTAGTCATGTTCAAGGAGACACGTCAAGGATTGTGTCCATGCCATAGCTCATGAGTACATAATTTAACAAATAAGCAGGCCTGCAACTGAAGGCATGTTTTGTCGTTGGAATAATTAATCGAAGAAGTGACTTACACACGAGGTGAGTACACCAGTAGCAAATAATAAAAAAACTAGCCATGAGTGAATGATACTATATAATGCTGCTTATTCCCAGCTGATGTGGGTTTAAAGTGTAGAGGGTTTGGGTTGCTGCATTGGGCCACATTTGGGAAGGGGCGTGTGGTGTGGCCGCGTGGTGGGGCAGCGTGGTGAGGCCACGCGGTGGGGCAGCGTGGTGGGGACACAGGGTGGGCCCGCGTGGAGGGGCCATGGCACGCAGCCATGTGGTGGGGCCGCGTGGCGCATGCAGCACTGTACCTGCTTGGCGGACGGCGTCATGCCCTGCTGCACCACGATGATGGCCCGGGTGATGTTCTCCTCCTGCATGCGCTGGCAGTAGAGCTTGATGGTCTTGATCCCCACCTTGGGCTCCTCTGTGACGGCACGGATTTGCACAGAGCACGCGTGTTACACCCACACGTGTGTTACACCCACACGCGTGTTACACCCACGCGCCGTGCCCCTCTAATCCAGCACGCGCACGCATGGTCAGCGCAGTGCAACGCACTGACACTCGTGCGAGACATCCAACTGCAGAGTAGAGGTGGCTGGTAGATTGTAGTACACCAGCAGGTTGCTGACCAATCTGTATATCTTTTTTTGAGTATTATCTCATGATTTGCATGCGTTTCTTCCATCAGCACAAAAAACACGTTAAGAAATTGACCAAACATTCCAATGACTATGGAATCAGTGGAGCTTTTCTGGATATATAAAGGACATTTTGATTATTCAACTGCCCTACCAGCAGCGAGCAAGTGCACTTGCAATTTTTGCTTGTGGACATGCGTATGCACATGCAGAGCTGCATGCACGTATAACTGAAATCACGAGTGCGCAAGTCACGTGCGTGTGTGGATATGGATTTGGATGTATGTGGGGAGCGGTAGTACAGCGGTTCGCGCGCTGCATTACAAACCCGGCGGCACGGGTTCAATTCCTGCTCACGGTCAACACCAGTGATGATTATTTTAATTGGTCTTGGGCCTCCCCTAGGTCAACTCTGCCTCAAATGAGTACCTGGTACAGTGTGTAAAACATCGCCACTCGCGAGACAAAGTGGTGCTGATTCTAGTTTTGAAGCTTTCGTGACTGCAAGGATTCATACTAGGTTTTCTCGGTAAAGTCACGTAGGGTAAAATAAAATAATAATAAATAAATAATAAACATTCTAGAAATAATAATAGAAATCAAATAATAAATCACGACGTTTTGGAGGCAACACGTCTCCGTCATCAGGTGGGACCGTCACAGCTAAAATTTACTGTATCAAGTGGTGCTGGCCGCCCACCCCCTGGTGTGCCGTGCCGGCCTTGATAGGTGCAGCTCGCTAACAGCACTTGCCCCAACAGTCTGTTAAGGCCACACGGGGGGATCTTTGTGCGAGTTCTCGTACCAGGGAAGAAGACGAACATCTGGTCGGTGGGGTCGTCGTTGTGGGCCACCAGCACGGTGAGGTCGGAGCGCCGGGGTCGCCCTTCGCTGGGCTTGTCCCCGAACTGAGAGCGGAACTCCTCCAGGGACTGGTCCAGCTCATCCTGGGTCACCAGGTACCCACGGTCGTGGCACAGCTACACACGGTGGGACAGCGACAGATACACACGCAGTGCTGTACGTACGGACAGTATATTGAACTTCGTTCGCACCGTACGTAGCCAACCGTGCGGGGAAAAGGATAACAAACTAAATAGAAAAAGCAGTTCTAAAGAATCTTCTTGGTTCTTTAGGAAAAGTCACGTAGAAGGGAAGTAATAAAATCATAAAACATAATAAAATTATTCTCACGACGTTTCGGCCACAACGCAAGCAGCCGTCCTCAGGTGAAACCAGGTCTGTCGAGGCGACAAAGCCGACAAAGCCTCGACGGACCTGGTTTCACCTGAGGACGGCTGCTTGCGTTGTGGCCGAAACGTCGTGAGAATAATTTTATTATGTTTTATTTTTATTATTTTATTACTTCCCTTCTACGTGACTTTACCGAAAGAACCAAGAAGCTGAATCCCTGCAGTCACGAAAGCTTTAAATCAGTTCGAAAGAAATTAGTTTTCAATCACTACGTCTCTTCATATTCGCTGCCCCGCAAATCAGAGCGCCGCACTTAAAGGCGAAGTGGTGAACATTTTAATTGCAGTGACAAGAGGAATTGCCGCCTCCAGAGATGTAAGCTCACTTGTGTGCGAGCGAGTCGATACACTTCTAAAGCGTGCCAACAACGCCAAAGCGTGGCACCAAATCTAAACAAGTTGGCGGCCCTAAGCCAAAAGTGTCAATTCCCTACATCAAGCGCCAGGAGACGCATGGGGCAACTCCTGGGGATTCCTTCAAAGTGGTTCTGGTTCGATAATTGTTTTTTACCCTTTTATCTGGCAACAAAACTGACACCTTTTTTACAAGGAGTCATGTTTGCATAGACCACAATACCTGCAGTCATAATGCAAACAAAAAACATAACTCTGATAATGTATGCACTGTCCTTGAATTGCATTATGACTGCAGGTATTTTGGTCTATTCAAACAAGACTCCTTGTAAATAAAAGGTGTCAGTTTTGTTGCCAGATAAAAGGGTAAAAAAACTATTATCATATTTTTTACTGGCAAATGAGGTTCCATTGGTGGTTCTGGTTCGTCAAATGGGGAGGAATGATGGACCGATCCGATCCCTGATCAAACTAATTATTTGGCGATGCTGCTCTTGCGCTGGTAGTGGTGTACAAGCAAATAGAACACAAACCCAACATTTCCCAATAACAGCGCCGTAACAACAAAACGTATACCATAGGCGAAGTTTCGGGCAATGCCCCTTCTTCATTGTACATAGACAGGCAAGCGAGGCAGAGTGAATAATGGCTGGGGACTGCACGGTACATCGGGCATGGTAGAGATCCCTGATCAGCACCCTTCTGCGTGACACCAGATATGGGGGTCAAGCATAACTTTGATGGAATTGTGTCATTCATAATCACTCGTAATCACAGTGAAGCCACGTCGCTAGGCCTGGAGCCAACCCCGGCAAGTGCCTGGCACCACGCCGCTAGGCCTAGAACCACGCCGCTAGGCTTTGAGCCACGCCGCTAGGCAAGGAGCCAACCCCGGCAGTGCCTGGCACCACGCCGCTAGGCCTTGGAGCCACGCCGCTAGGCTTTGAGCAACGCCGCTAAGCAAGGAGCCAACCCCGGCAGTGCCTGGCACCACGCCGCTAGGCCTTGGAGCCACGCCTCTAGGCTTTGAGCCACGCCGCTAGGCAAGAAGCCACCCCGTTAGGCCTTGGAGCCACAGCGCTATCCGAGGTTTCGGCGCCACTCACCTGCATGATGGTCTTGCGGATCTTCCACAAGCGGTACGTCTCCTCGTCGTCATCCATGGTGGGGCCCTGCTTCTGCTGCTGCTCGACCTCTCACGGGGACCCCTCCCAGCGCCCTGCGAACCCCGCTCGGTCCCCTCCGACCCGCGCTGCTGCTGCCCGCCTCGCCTGTCGCCCGGGCTGCGGTCCCCACTGCCCTACTACCACGGCCTGCTCTCTCCTCGCCGCGAGTCGCTACTGCGCATGCGCGCGGGTGTGCGCGCGCGGTGCCATCTCGGAGGTTTTTTTCTTTCCCCCCCCACTCCGCCTCGGCGATGAGAATCGATTCTTTGAATCGCAGCGCGACGATTCCGTGCAACGATGGAATCTATTAGTGAGCTCCCACCGCGCACGTGGTCCGCCTCGAGGTGCACCAAGCCTGGCACGAGGGGCACCTAGCCTGGCACGAGATGCACCTAGCCTGGCACGAGATGCACCTAGCCTGGCACGAGATGCACCTAGCCTGGTACGAGATGCACCTAGCCTGGTACGAGATGCACCTAGCCTGGCACGAGATGCACCTAGCCTGGTACGAGATGCACCTAGCCTGGCACGAGATGCACCTAGCCTGGTACGAGATGCACCTAGCCTGGCACGAGATGCACCTAGCCTGGTACGAGATGCACCTAGCCTGGTACGAGATGCACCTAGCCTGGTACGAGATGCACCTAGCCTGGTACGAGATGCACCTAGCCTGGCACGAGATGCACCTAGCCTGGTACGAGATGCACCTAGCCTGGCACGAGATGCACCTAGCCTGGTACGAGATGCACCTAGCCTGGCACGAGATGCACCTAGCCTGGTACGAGATGCACCTAGCCTGGCACGAGATGCACCTAGCCTGGCACGAGGGGCACCAAGCCTGGCACGAGGGGCACCTAGCCTGGCACGAGGTGCACCTAGCCTGGTACGAGATGCACCTAGCCTGGTACGAGGGGCACCTAGCCTGGTACGAGGGGCACCTAGCCTGGTACGAGATGCACCTAGCCTGGCACGAGATGCACCTAGCCTGGTACGAGATGCACCTAGCCTGGCATGAGGTGCACCTAGCCTGGTACGAGAGGCACCTACCTGGCACGAGGTGCACCTAGCCTGGCACGAGGTGCACCTAGCCTGGCACGAGATGCACCTAGCCTGGCACGAGGTGCACCTAGCCTGCTACGAGACGCACCTAGCCTGGTTCGAGATGCACCTAGCCTGGCACGAGATGCACCTAACCTGGTACGAGATGCACCTAGCCTGGTACGAGATGCACCTAGCCTGGCACGAGATGCACCTAGCCTGGCACGAGAAGCACCTAGCCTGGTACGAGGGGCACCTAGCCTGGCACGAGACGCACCTAGCCTGGCACGAGGGGCACCTAGCCTGGCACGAGATGAACCTAGCCTGGTACGAGGGGCACCTAGCCTGGCACGAGATGAACCTAGCCTGGTACGAGGGGCACCTAGCCTGGCACGAGATGAACCTAGCCTGGCACGAGATGCACCTAGCCTGGCACGAGACGCACCTAGCCTGGTACGAGGGGCACCTAGCCTGGCACGAGATGAACCTAGCCTGGTACGAGGGGCACCTAGCCTGGTACGAGATGCACCTAGCCTGGTACGAGATGCACCTAGCCTGGTACGAGGGGCACCTAGCCTGGCACCAGGTGCACCTAGCCTGGTACGAGATGCACCTAGCCTGGCACGAGCGCTGTGGTGGCGTCACCGTCACACTCCGTGTTGTTGTTTGTGTGTGTGTGGTTTGTTGTTGTGTGTGTGTGGTTGTGTGTGTGTGTTGTTGTGTGTGTGTGGTTTGTTTTTGTATGTGTGGTTTTTGTGTGTGTGGTTTGTTGTGTGTGCGTGTTGTTGTGTGTGTGGTTGTTGTGTGTGTGGTTGTTGTGTTGTTGTGTGTGTGGTTGTTGTGTGTGTGGTTTGTTGTGTGTGTGGTTGTTGTGTGTATGTTGTTGTGTGTGTGGTTGTTGTGTGTGTGGTTGTTGTGTTGTTGTGTGTGGTTTGTTGTGTGTGTGTTGTTGTGTGTGTGGTTGTTGTGTGTGTGGTTTGTTGTGTGTGTGGTTGTTGTGTTGTTGTGTGTGGTTTGTTGTTGTGTGTGGTTTGTTGTTGTGTGTGTGGTTGTTGTGTGTGTGGTTTGTTGTGTGTGTGGTTTGTTGTGTGTGCGTGTTGTTGTGTGTGTGGTTGTTGTGTTGTTGTGTGTGGTTTGTTGTTGTGTGTGTGGTTGTTGTGTGTGTGGTTTGTTGTGTGTGTGGTTGTTGTTGTGTGTGTGTGGTTTGTTGTTGTGTGTGTGGTTTGTTGTGTGTGTGGTTGTTGTTGTGTGTGTGGTTTGTTGTTGTTGTGTTGTGTGTGTGTGGTTTGTTGTGTGTGTGGCTTGTTGTGTTGTGTGTGTGTTGTTGTGTGTGTGGTTTGTTGTTGTGTGTGTGGTTTGTTGTGTGTGTGGCTTGTTGTGTTGTGTGTGTGTTGTTGTTGTGTGTGTGGTTTGTTGTTGTGTGTGTGGTTTGTTGTGTGTGTGGTTTGTTGTTGTTGTGTTGTTGTGTGTGTGTGTTGTGTGTGTGGTTTGTTGTTGTGTGTGTGTGTTGTGTGTGTGTTTGTTGTGTTGTGTGTGTGGTTTGTTGTGTTGTGTGTGTGTTGTTGTTGTGTGTGTGGTTTGTTGTTGTGTGTGTGGTTTGTTTTGTGTGTGTGTTGTGTGTGTGGCTTGTTGTGTTGTGTGTGTGTTGTTGTTGTGTGTGTGGTTTGTTGTTGTGTGTGTGGTTTGGTGTGTGTGTGGTTTGTTGTTGTTGTGTTGTGTGTGTGTTGTGTGTGTGGCTTGTTGTGTTGTGTGTGTGTGTGGTTTGTTGTGTTGTGTGTGTGGTTTATTGTTGTTGTGTGTGTGTACACGGAGCGGTGGCGCTGCGCTACGAACTGGGCGACCCGCTCGCGACTACCTGTAGGTGACGAACATCTGAACCGGTTACCTGCGCCTCCCCTAGGTCGACTCAGCCTCAAATGAGTACCTGGAGCGGGCGATGTGAAACGTCGGCACGAGGGAGAGACGAAGCGGCCGGGCGATTGGTGCCGGCCACCCACCAATACCTTAATAGGCGCTCGCTAGCAGCGGTCCGGGGGAGCAGACATTGCAGAACTGATGTCAGGGATTCCTTCCAGTGACGATGTGGCCACATTAGGGGGCAGCACTCCCACATCTCTCCCGAATTGGGGTGGTTTTTGTTGTTGTGCGGTCACGAATCACGGGGCAGACTTGTCATCGATCTCAGTATCGATTTGAAGCTTTCGTGACTGCAGGGATTCGTAGTCTTGGTTCTTTCGGTAAAGTCACTTTCATTATGGACGCCGTCTTTCCGACAGCTCTGTTCTTCGCCTGAGGACGGCTGCTTGCGTTGTGGCCGAAACGTCGTGAGAATTGTATTTGTGTTTTATTTTTTTATTGTTTTCTTATTTCCCTTCTACGTGACTTTACCGAAAGAACCAATAATAGTGTTGTCATCGAACGTCTCGCTCGTCACGGGTGGGCCGTCCCTGTCCCGGCTTCAGCGACCGTGACCTCTGGTGGCCACACAACGCTTTAGGGGCCCATGCCTGGCCAACCCCTTAGGGGCCGTCCATAAATGACGTCACGCGATTTTTGACCCCCCCCTCCCTTCGTCACACGGCGTCACAAAAGTCAGACCCCCCCTCAAATATGACGTCACAAAGCTCTGCCCCCCCCCCCCCAAAAAAATGCTTCAAATTGAATAAACTATTGTCATTGTAGTGCGTATTTAATGTGGCGCTGCACTCTGATGTTGGAGGAGAAAAAAATATTAAAAAGTATATTTAATTAAGTAGAACGTGTTGTCTATATATAATTAAAGTTGCGCATTTTTACGTGACGTCACATTTCTCAACCCCCCCCCCCCCCTCGTCACACATCGTCACAAATGTCTGACCCCCACCCCAGGTGCGTGACGTCATTTATGGACGGCCCCTTATCATTGCCCTACCTCATTACAGACCCTGTTCACACCCGTATAATACAGGTTGGTGTTTTTTAGGGGGGTTAGATCGCGTATAAATATATAAATGCGTCGTTAATCCCGCCACCAACTCGACACAACCGATTAGTAAGAGTTGTCTCGTAAACAGAACATGCCAATTCGTCTGTACAACCCTTACTAATTCACTGTGTCTTGTGGTGGCGGGCTGAACGACACATTTATATATTTACGCGATCTAACCCCCCCAAAAAACCCTCTATTATGGGTGATATTGGTCGCGCAAGCCTACTACGCGTATAAACCAATTCAGACCTGATGGGTCGTCCCGTGCCCTTAAAAATCTCAACGTTCATCCTACACAGTCCCATCACAAGGGAGAAACACAACACAAATAGACAACAACAATTTATGTTTTCCCGTATTGAAACGAATGTACGCCGTTCGGACGTGAAAACTCAATTTCCCTGTACAAGAATACGGGGTAAACCGTATGGGTTGACAGGCACGCGTACGGCGATATGCTCAAGAGCTCGATGCCGATGTCGATGTCTGTTGGCCACGATGAGTAGGGCTTCCCGCAGAGAGTGTGCGCGGGTTTCCCGACCATCCTCCGTTGAAGGAGGAGTGCAGACGACCGCGGTGGGTTCACGATCGTGTCTGCAGCTTGGGTTGCGTGGCCACGGTCGAACGACCCGTGGCTTGTCTTTAGTTGCCAAACAATCTCGATTTGAAGTTTTCGTGACTGCAGGAATCCATACTCTTTGGTTCTTTCGGTAAAGTCACGTAGGTAGTAAATAAATGGAAAAAATCACGACGTTTCGGGCGCGACACAAGTGCCCGTAACGTCGTGATTTTGTTAATTGTGTACCTACGTGACTTTACCGAAAGAACCAACGAGTATGGATTCAGTTGCCCACTTGCGTGATGGAGGTGATGTCAGGGCATGGAGCCACGCAGCTCGACACGAGCTGCGTGGCTGCGAGAGGAAATTCTGACGCACGTTGGAGCCACGCCTGGCACCGATCGATGGCTGTGGCCCAGAGGCGGCCCAGCCACTAGGCGACCCTTGCAATTGCAAAGGGCCCCGTGGCCAGCAGAGGGCCCCCTAGAGTCACTGCGAGCTAGTGGGTGAAAAAAATCATACATCAAAGGGGCCTCCAACCAAATTTTGCTTAGGGCCCCCAAAGGTCTAGGGCCGGTTCTGCTGTGGCCAGAGCCTTAATGACAACAATTTACATTTGTAAGGTGCGTTTCATCCGTAGACACGCCTCGTGTATGGAAAGCAGGATATTGACAGCTAGTGGAAGGTAACGGCCAGTTTGAAGGAGTCAGTTTTCAAGACAGACTTAAATATATCTAACAATTCTCATTGCCTTTGGTTCTTTGTTTAGATTTTTTCACCTACGTGACTTTACCGAAAGAACCAAAGAGCATGGAGCCTTGCAGTCACGAAAACTTCAAATCTAGAATGAATTCGCATTGTCTTATTCTATTTATACTTCGTTGAGCTAACATTTGTGAAAGCCAAGTCGCTTCTGAAAAAGAACGAATTAGCTTAGTGGGCTTTACCTTGTAAAATAACAAGTATTTTAATTTTAGCTTATTTAGTATTAGTAATTTGCTTACATTTCCTATACTTTGCGCGCCTTTCGTTTTTCCGTATTGTTTGTTGTTGTAACGTTCTGACCCGCCCTTGCTGGACATCTGCGAAGAAGAGAGAGATTTTTCCAGGATCAATATTCCGACTCAAGCCCCCCCCCCCCCCCGTCACGTCTTTCCCACGCCGGGGCCAGCGTCCTCCTCGCATTCTCCCCCCAGCGACTCGCTCGCATTCACGTCGCCACGAACGTAACGAGGCTCAGCACCGAGAAGCTTTCCCCCATCCCTCGCTCCCCCCCGCATCTCCCGAGTTATCACGCCGCCTCCAGCAAACCGCACACCGGCCCCACTCGCCATCAGCTCACGCGTTGCACGCTCCGATTTGCGCATGGTGAGGCTGTAGTCCATCATAGAGAGGGGTGGGTGGCGGGGGGGGTGTTGGGTTAGATCGGGCAAATATAAATGCGTCGTTAAGGGGCCGTCCATAAATGACGTCACGCGATTTTGGACGATTTTTGACCCCCCCCCCCCCTTCGTCACACGGCGTCACAAAAAATCACCCCCCCCCCTCAAATATGACGTCACACAGCTCTGCCCCCCCCCCCTCAAATAAAACATGCTTCAAATCGCTTAAAACTATTGTCACTGTAGTGCGTATTTAATGTGGCGCTGCACTCTGATGTTGTAGGAGAAAACATTTATTAAAAAGTCTATTTCATTAAGTAGAACGTGTTGTCTATATTTATTTAAAGTTGCGCATTTTGATGTGACGTCACATTTCTCAAACGTCACAAATGTCTGACCACCCCCCTCCCCCTAGGTGCGTGACGTCATTTATGGACAGCCTCTAAATCCGCCACCACCCGACACAGCCCAATTAGCAAAGATTTGGCACGTAAACAGAACACGTGCCAATCAGCACACCGGCGTGTTGGAGAATAAGCCCGAAACAAGCACAGTTTTTAGTTACGCGATCTAACCACAAAAACAACTCTTACGGATAATATTGGTCGCCAAAGCAGCCTACCAAGAGTTAAACTGAGCAGGTCCTTGCGCTCCACGCTGGAGTGCGCGTGGCCCTGTGCTCGCCTTCCCCCCGGCGATCACTGCCGCGGGCAACATCGCCTCGACTGGGCAGCTGTGAAAAACAAAGCGCTTTATAGCTCATCGGACTCCTCCACTAGAAATAACGATTCAGAACACAGCGTCCGAGTGAGCATAAGCATCACACTCAGACATGCTCAATGCACTCCGATTAGAACGGTTGGCTACGTACGGCGAGAAAGAAGTTGAACATGCAGGACATACATACAAAGGCCTCTCTCCCGAAGCGGTCACCATCTCGCACGTTCCAACGATTCGTACGTTCCGTCCCTTGTTCGTCACTATGTTGTTATTCTCGTCCACCGGTCATCATCCTTTCCATGAATTGTATCGGGGTGACACGAAGATAAATATATATATTAATTGTTAAACATTAACCAGCTCAGAATAAGCTGACGACATGATCATTATGAAGTCAATTTAGCAGCGTGTATGTCTCTATACATCAGTAAGCTCGCATGACAAAGAAGACTTTATCCGTCCGAAATCTCTCGGCTCGGGTTACAGCATCATCTTTCCCAGGGAACAATCGTGAAGAATGACATCACGCAACTGCCGCTGATGTTTCCCCAAGGATCTCAACTGAACCAAGCACCACCACTCTGCTTCTTCGTACTGGGTTCAAGGGAGCAGTCGTCACCTGTCCATCACGTGGGTCAAGGCTTTCCGAACCTGGCCCGGAGAAATGCATGAAGACACATTTTTCAACCACGGAGATGGAGCAATGGGATTTGCTCGGAGGTGACAGCTTGATTATATTGGTAGGAACCTCCTGGTTACACCAGCCCACAGGGGATTATTGTGTCCGTCCGTCGTACAGGGAGGGGCTGGGTGGGGAGGGAGGGGCTGGGTGGGGAGGGTGGGGAGAGTTGGGCTGGGTGGGGAGGGGAGGGTGGGGAGGGGCTGGGTGGGGCTGGGTGGGGAGGGTGGGGAGGGTGGGGAGGGGCTGGGTGGGGGGTGGGAGGGGAGGGTGGGGAGGGGATGGGTGGGGAGGGTGGGGGGTGTGAGGGGTGGGGTGGGGCTGGGTGGGGAGGGGCTGGTCACCCCGTGGTGCCCTTATAAAACTCAACGTTTAACCTACTCACGCCGGCTTGTGCCCGCCATCACAGTCGGGCATATTTGCGGAATACACCACGCCGCCGTTGACCCTGGCCATTGACCGAGCAACCCAACGTTCCTACCAGCTCCCTCCGCATGAATGTGTTTATTCCGCGTTTTATTTCAAGAAAGGGTAAAGTCTGTTCTTAACTTTTTCATCGTCTTGATACTGGTAAAAAAAGGTCCCATAGACACAACTGCTCAACACGAGGGACTTGCACTGCCTTTGTACTGCCCGCCTTTTGGCGTTCTCTGGCCTAACGCTGGAGAGACATGGCCAAACAGAAGGCGGCTGTCTCTGATGTAGGCCAATCAGTTTCAAAGCCAATGCATGTATTACCATCAGAGCATGCTTGTTTGCATGGATTGCCGCAAGTACGTGTGGTTAATGCAGACTCGATGACTTGCAATTAGCGATCGATATTTGTGTTGGGACATCTTAACGCCTGTTTTAACACGTAGGCTTTTGCTACCAATATCATCGCAATATTGACATTAAACCCGCAACCACCCCACACAGCCAATTATCAAGGTTTGTCACATAAACAGAACGTGCTAATTCGTCACTAGTACAGCACACACGTGTGTTGGAGAGAAAATTCACAACATTTACAATCTGAGTACGACGTTTCGCCAGTAATTACAACTAGCATTATCAGGCGGAGAGACAGATTTGTCCTTACTAATTGGCTGTGTCGGGTGGTGGCGGGTTTAATGACACATTTATATTGACGCGATCTAACCCAAAACAACACTCTATTATGAAGCCTATTTTTATCATTACTGCCATTGTTTACCCAGGAAAGCCTCGCTGAGTCTCAAAGTTATTCATCAGGAGGGTCCTGCCACGTTTGTTGACTGCGTTAGGGAATGTTGTTGCTGCTGCTTGGACTCCTAACTGAGTAAGGTTATGTTTCAGAATTGTTAGATATTTGGCTAATACCATTTCCATTATGTAGTTTGTTTTTGCCCTTCTCTAAACTTCGAAAGGAAAACCAGGCAATCTACAATCTCCAAATAAGAAAGGCGTCCTAGTTCGAAATCAAACCACCTGGCGCCTCTTGCAGTGAGGCACGAGTATTGTTACCACCGTGCCAGCCGCCCCGCCGCCCGCAAGGTGACACCGCAGAACGCTGAATGCACTGAACGCACCGTTTCAAGATCATAATCTTTATTTGGACAGGGGGAATCCGATGAGCTATAAAGCAGTTGTTTGTGTCACAGATGTCCAGTAGCGGGTCGGCTGCCGATATTCAACTCTGTTGAGTCGCAGGAGGCTTCTCTCCCATCGAGCACACGCAGACCCAGTGGCGCTCAGCGTGCCGAGGGGTTAAGCCTGCATCAGCACATATATGTTGTACGTGCGCGCGCGTGTGTGCATGTGCGCGCCCCTCGTTGGCACAGTAGGGGGCACAGGTGGTGCATCAACCAGTCATCTCCGTCAGTCGACCTGTGGCACCTGGGTCTGCCCCGTGACCTCCTGCCAGCGGGCTTTCGACACTTCACGTGGCCTCAAGGTGCACATGGCCTGGCACAAGCGTCGTGGTGACGTCACCGCCACTTAGTGGCGAATGGCGGTTGTTGTTATTGTTGCCCCTCGTGTGCCGTGCCGGCCTTCATAGGCACTGACGGACTGGTACGAAGAATTGGCCCAGGCATTTGTAAACACACCGGGTCCCAATTGCCTTCGCGATCTCACCGCCCCATTTGGGGCTGGCTCCAAAAAGCACAACTGGGTGACCGCGATGAGGAATAATCTTTGGGACTGCCGAATATGGTGGGGGACTTAATGCCAACTGAGAGTGTAAATAAGCAATGAAGTGTAACACATTAGAGGTAATAACATATTTCAACGATAAAATAATATATTTCTGTTTTCACTATGATCACGTTTGCGATTTCCCCACACAGACCCGGGCCACCGGCCCTAAAATGGACCGGCCCACCGGGAATTTGCCTTCGTGACTGCCGCCTCACGGCCAGTTCGGGCCTGTTCACAGGTGCTCGCTAACAGCACTTTGCCCCAACAGTCTGTCAAGGCTATACGGGGGATCTTCGTCTCTGCTATACAGACGGTACATTCGTTATCATCACGAGCCCAGGGTCTATCCAAAGTTGGATGAGGGCCTCCCGTGCCATTCGCGATCAACCCGCTCGCGATTTCACTCCCGCGGCGGTCGTTCTCGCCAGCAGACCTCCTCCTCCTCCTCTTCCCCTTCTTCTTCTTCTTTAGCTGCCATTCCAAGGCTCGTCCATCAGCCATCAGCACTGCGAGCGACGCGCCGTGCCCCGAGCTCGCGCACTCGCTCACTCACTCAGTCTGCTTGGCAGCCAAAGCGATTCCTCTGATTTGTGCTCCCCTGCCTGGCGTCTCTCGTCGCGATCCACAAGCCCTGGGTCTCTCCACGCTTCGGTGAACACTTTTCATCGTTGTTATTTACAATGGGCCCCTGTACTGTACCACTTTTTTGTTCCCGTCCAACTATTTTGCACCGCTCGTCTGCCTCCTGCGGGCACGAGCGAGCACGTGTCCAGCCACTCTTCTCAGTCCGTGGTGGCGCGTTTCGAGCAATCTACACGAGTAATGTGCTTGCCTGCGACACTCGTCCTTCGTGCCCATCCGGAATTCATGGGGGTTATAAAACCGTAACGGCTTTCCCCCCCCCATGCAATCGTAACAAATTATTGCCTTTTGGGCTCGAAAGCCAACCTCTCTTCGGCAGGACAACGCAGGGAAGTGCGGGGTGCAGGCAATGAGGGAATTGCTCTCGTGACTCTGTCCATGTCTCTGCCCGTGACGCTACCCGCGACCCTAACTGTGACCTTGCCCGTGACCCTGCCCGTGACCCTGCCCGTGACCCTGCCCGTGACCCTGCTCGTGACCCTGCTCGTGACCCTGCCCGTGACCCTACCCGTGACCCTGCTCGTGACCCTGCCCATGACCCTGCCGGTGACCCTGCCCGTGACCCTGCCCGTGACCCTGCTCGTGACCCTGCCCGTGACCCTGCCCGTGACCCTGCCCGTGACCCTGCTCGTGACCCTGCTCGTGACCCTGCCCGTGACCCTGCCCGCGACCCTGCCCGTGACGATCTCACTTCGACGCCCCCTGCCTCTCCACTCAGCCTCAATAATATATGTTTTCACGAGGGGTTTCACATTAGTGGGCGACGATTTCGGAGTACTCTCTCGTCTAAATAACTTGCAACAATTGTTTAAAATGTAGAAAACTTTCGGATGATTACCACGGGGTCTTTAACGTGCACCGTGACGCAGAGCGCAGAGAGCATCTATTGTCGGTAGAGGCCTACCGAAACGAATTTCGGTGGCCTCTAATTGTCGGATTAATATACCCGCGGTATTGACTGGGGCGGCCCGCCGGTTTCAAACCGCGACCCTCTGCAGCGAGCGGCAAACGCTCTACCGCTCGGCATCTGTGAGCCGTGAACAATTTGCAGTACACAGGGTTGGTCAATTGTATGTATGTTGAACCCCTTTTGCACGGTACGTAGCCAACCGAGCTCCATGTTTCGCTACGGGTTTAGTTCTTTATTTGCCGTGACATATTTCCCCGAGTTGCCTGAAGTATAACGGGCAACTACGACCACATGAAGCGGTGGCGCAGCGGTTAGCACGCTGCGCTGTGAACCCGGCGACCCGAGTTTCCCAGTCACGGTCAACATCAATGCCGAATGATACAAACGGCCAGCATGGTGAAGTAGGGTCAAACAATACCCCGCGACTGACACGGCATATGCAGGCTTTCATCCAGCAGTGGATTGATACTGGGCTGTGAATCATGACTTGTGAAAGGGAGTCCACGACGCCAACACGAACAGGGTGCCGCGGTGGCTAGGAGATGTGAACTACCTCGCCTGGTGTACAGGGGGTCGTGGGTTCGATCTCGACCTTGACGCATGCTGCTGTATATTTGGAGTTTGCGTGTCTCTCTCTCATCATCATCACGGTGGCTAGGAGATGTGAACTACCTCGCCTGGTGTACAGGGGGTCGTGGGTTCGATCTCGACCTTGACGCCTGCTGCTGTATATTTGGAGTTTGCGTGTCTCTCTCTCTCTCTCTCTCCTCGTGGTCGTGTGGATTTTTCTCCGGGTCCTCCGATTTTCACACCGCATTTAGAATCAACGTCACGCGTTGCGAGTATTTGGCTGCTGCTATCAATGTCCACGTGATGATGACGATGAACCCACTTCCTAGGGCTATCATTTGTGATAGCCAGGTCGCTTCTGATTTAAAAAAAGAGTAATATAACTTTGCGGGCCTTACCTGGTAAAATATAAAATAGTTGTAGTTTAGCTTGTCGGGCACGATACAGTCCTCCACCCCCCCCTCCCCCGCTTTGACCCCCCCTCCCTTCAAGACCCCCTCCCCCTATCCCCTCTATTCCCACATTTCTCCGCAACCCCGCCGCACACTCAACCCCAACCACGTGCCCCTACGGCGAATCGGTGGCGAGCGCCCCGGGCCCCGCGCTTTGGGGAGGGGGAGGAGGGGGGGGCGCTTCGACGTCACGTGGTCAGATGTAATCCTTTTATGGCGTCAGGGGGCCCACACTGTGGGATTTACCCAGGGGGCCCTGCACCCCCCTATGGATACAGCCCCGTCTACACGTCCGTGCGTGGTCATGCGCAGGCTGAGTGGAGGGGGGGGGAGGTCCCTTCACCTCACGGCATTGTGGTTAGGTGAGAGATGTTTGGCCAATGCCAAATGCTGGAGAACACAGTGGGAGCCCATGCCGCACAGAGCGAGGGAGACGCGGACAAACTCCACGCGCAACGGCACCCGGAGTTGGGAATGGAGGCCAGGCCCTTCTTGCCGCGAGGAGCGTTGCCACCGTGCCATGCTGCTGCCCAACAATGTCCACCATATTCTTAGGTTTTTTCGGTAAAGTCACGGTTCCACCTGAAGACGGAAGCTTGTGTTGCCTCCGAAACGTCGTGATTTTTTATTTTATTTTTATTTGATTAATTTTAATTTTTTACCTACGTGACTTTACCGAAAAAACCTAAGAATATGAATACTTGCAGTCACGAAAACTTCAAATCTAGAATTAATGTCCACCATTCCTCGATGTGTGTGTGCGTGTGCGCGCATTAGATAGGGAGCGGCAGTGTGGTGGTGAGCGCACCGCGTTACGAACCCACCGAGTTCGATTCCCGCTCACAGCCGACGTCGGTGACGAATATCGGTACCGGTTCTGGGCCTCCCCTAGGTCGACTCAGCCTTAAATAAATACCTGGCACGGAGTGTAAACATCAGCACTGGAGAGACAAAGGCAGCCGGGCGTGGTTCTGGTGACCCACCACCCCCCCCCCACCCCTCGGCCATCATAGGCCATCACGCAAACAGCACTTGCCCCCAAGGTCTGTTAAAGGCTACACGGGGAATCTTTGTCAGTGCATGCCTGGAGCCAGCGCAGGTGGGAGCGTTACCGCCCTCTCTGCGTACACACACACGGCTGAGTCAACACGCGCGCGTTAGCAGGTGTGGGCTGAGCGCTGCACCAGCCCATCCTCACCTCAGGGTGATTGAGTTTATCAGGTCAGTTGGCAACATCACTTGGGTCCTGCTAGTTTCACACCACAAACTAAACTATTTGTTTTCACCAGGTAAGACCCACTAGCTATACAGCTCTTTTTCAGAAGCGACCTGTCCACAAATGATAGCTCAACGAAGTGGCTTATCGCGTGGAAATGAAGAGCATCCATATACTATAAACGCGTGATGTTGATTCTAAATGTGGAGGGGAAACCCGGAGGACCCGGTGAAAAATCCACGCGACCACGGGGGGAGAGAGAGACACATGTAAACTCCAAATATACAGCAGGCTTTTAGGGTCGGGATCGAACCCACGACTTCCTGTATACCAGGCGATGTAGTTAACATCTCCTAGCCACCGTGATGATGATGAGAGAAACACGCAAACTCCAAACATACTGCAGGCGTCAGGGTCGGGATCGAACCCACGACCTCCTGTATACCAGGTGAGGTAGTTCACATCTCCTAGCCACCGTGATGATGATGATGATGAGAGAGACACGCAAACTCCAAATATACAGCAGCAGGCGTTTAGGGTCGGGATCGAACCCACGACCTCCTGTATACCAGGCGAGGTAGTCAACATCTCCTAGCCACCGTGATGATGATTAGAGAGAGAGACACGCAAACTCCAAATATACAGCAGCAGGCGTTTAGGGTCGGGATCGAACCCACAACCTCCTGTAGACCAGACGAGATAGTTAACATCTCGAGACCCGGGGCATGATGCCACGTGTGGCTCCCGAATGCCACCATCCACAACCCACTGTGAAGCCCTCCTCCAGGTGCGGCCCGGGCACAGATGTCCAGTCGGAGCGGCTCCAAATGTTATAACAACAACAAACAGACAAGACAAGAACAGGATAGGAGTGCAAAGTATAGGACACAAAAACCAATCACTTGAACAAATATTTACAAATGAAACTAAATTACGTTTCATCTTACCAGGTAAACTCCACTGAGTTATTCGCTTATTTTTCAGAAGCGACCTCGCCATAAATGATAGCTCAACAAAGTGGCTTATCATGTGGACATTTATAGCAGCAAAATAATCCCAAGTAATCTAAATGCATGGTTCTAAATGTAACTCCTGGCCCTGAGAGATCTGTTCCGGGTGGCATCGCGACCACGCGCCCTACCTGACCTGAAGCTGCTCAATGGATCGCTAACCTCGACATCAAAACGACAGCTGCTTCCCCAGCCATACGGAGGCGAAGAAGGAGAGCAGTGGGTGGGTATTTGGGGGCGCAAGTCTTGGTTAGCCACGGACCTGAGTCGCACAGGCATCCTTGTGGGGTAAAGTGAGAGAGCCCGTGGTGGAAAGTAATAATACAGGCAACCCTCTCTATCCGCGAGGGTTACGTTCTTGAAAATACTCCGGAATGCAGAAACCTTGTTCTTCCAATGGGAAGAAATGGGGGTTACGTTCCCGGTACGAGTGAACATGGGGGGGGGGGGGGGGACGGTGAATCTTACTGGTAGGAACCGCCAGGTTACACCAGCCCACAGGGAATTATTGTGTTCGTCGTGCAGAGAGGAGCTGGGTGGGGATGGGTGGAGAGGGGAGGGGCTGGTCACCCCGTGGTGCCCTTATAAAACTCAACGTTTAACCTACTCACGCCGGCTGGTGCCCGCCCTCACAGTCGGGCATATTTGCGGAATACACCACGTCGCCGTTGACCCTGGACATTGACCGAGCAACCCAACGTTCCTACCAGCTCCCTCCGCAGGAATGTGTTGAATAATGATGACAATACATTATAAAGAACAATGTGTATTTTTTTTTAATTACCTTTCATGATGATGATTTGACCACGGTGGCGGCGGTGGTGGTGGTGGTGAGGAATTCAGGAGGATGACACCTCGGAAGCTGTTGCCATTTTTCTCGCCGCGACACTTCCCCCGATTGCATTCGCCTTCTTTCTAACGGACCTCACGGTCCACTCGTCAATACAAACATTTAGAAACGAGTCGACCCCAAGCACGTGTCAAGTAAAACAGTGCGCAGTTGCGAGTTCGGCCGGGCAGCCTACCACGCGGTGTGCGAATAGGGAATTGGTGCGAATAGGGAATTGGTGCACATTTAGTAATTCGCGAATATGCGAAACTCGCGAATCCAGAGCTCGCGCATAGAGAGGGGGTTGACTGCGTATTAGTTTGACAGGCTCACTGGGGTACAAAACCCTACATCAGGAGGGTTCTGTCACGTTTTCAAAGCAGCGGGCGATACTGCTCTGCGTGATCCCAATTGTGTAATTTGCGGGTAGAATTGTCAGCACTGTGGCTTTGGCCAGTGCCAGTCTCTTCGGCTTTGGGATTTCTAAACCGCATTGCAGGACGGTGGGCGAGAGGGCGCAGGCTCTGCACACAAATAGCACCCGAGCTGGGAGTCGAACCCAGGGCCTTATTGCTGTGAGGCATGGGGTGTTTCCACTGCTCTGTCAAACAAATCGCGTCCAGCATCCCTCAATGTGTGTGTGTGTACAGTGGCGACCAGAGTTCGATTCCTGCTCACGGCCAACACCAGTGACGATTATCTGAACCGGTCGTGCCCCCCCCCTAGGTCGACTCAGCCTCAAATGAGTACCTGGTGCGGTGTGAAGTATGCATCGCCACTAAGGAGACAAAGTCGGTCAGGCGTGGTTCTGGCCACCCACCCCCTCGTGTGCCACGGTGCCGGCCTTCATAGGTGCTACTCGCTAACAGCACTTGCTCCGACAGTCTGCGAAGGCTATACGGGGGACCTTTGTCTTTGTACAGTCTGGCGTCTTCCCCTCACACGATCTCGAGCCCCGT
Source organism: Lampetra fluviatilis (assembly GCF_964198595.1). Lineage (NCBI taxonomy): Eukaryota > Metazoa > Chordata > Hyperoartia > Petromyzontiformes > Petromyzontidae > Lampetra > Lampetra fluviatilis. Next base: position 16,092,661 of record NC_136280.1, read on the forward strand.
CGCGCTTCCCCGCTCCACCCGCCTCTCTTTCTCACAATACCGATAACAGCCTCCATCAATTCCGCTTAATTAGCTGGCCAATCAATCGGCTTAATCAACAGATTCACTGATACAGCGCGCGCGCGTTCGTCCGTGCGCGCGCGCGCGTTACTCGCAGGCGCAAGCAGCAAGCCACATAAATTCGCTTCGAGAGCCACTCCAGCACCCTGCACGCCCCCCCCCCCCCCACATCTTCCACAGCACACAGGAGGCCGTGCCAGTGTGATTACCAAGCTAGACACGGGGAGGACCCGGAGGCACCGCGGGTTATAAACGTAACTGATTAATCAATGCATTGTTTATAAAGCAGCGGCGTGTGTTGTGTTGTTGTTTAATGGAGGCCGTATGGTTGTTATTCGATGGCACAGTGTGGGTGGTGGTGATGGGGTTTCTTGTGGGCAGTGATTGCTTCTCGCGCTGCCCGAGCCACTTAGGGTGGGAGGGGCTCGTTGGGAGAGAGTGCGGCGCGCGTAAATCTGCTCGTCCGCGATTGATTTTTGTTGTTGCTAAATCTCGCCGCACGCCGTGGCGTCGACCTCTCTCTCCGCGGTGCTGTGCACGGCTCGAGCATTTGCTGGTTGCGCGGCACTTACGCCTTCATCATCATCATCGTCGTGCGTGTGTCCGTGTGTCCGTCCGTGCGTGCGTCCGTGCGATCATTCCCCAGCGCGTAAATTCGGCCGGAGCTCTCCGCACTGCCTCTGACCGGAAGTGACTGTGGCCACGCCACGCGTTCGCCTCGCCTGGCTTTGCCCACCTCGTTTCGCGTCAACATCTTCGCGCGATTATGGGGTTAATACTATAGGGTACAGTAATAACACATTCATCGTTATTATCACGAATATGTGTAGCCATGTACTATTGTAGTGGTAGTGCCTTACGCCGATATTCCCTCCTGCAAGCCAGCCGAGCGGCGTTCCGGAGAAATATCGAGCGAGAAATGGAAGACTCGCTCATCAGTTACCTTCGTGATTTGATGCACCCCCCCGCCCCCCCCCCCCAACAAACCTCCAAATTCAGTGGCGACGACGACGATGTCCGCTTGCAAAGCTCGTGCCGGGAATCGTGACGCCATGGGGCATCCTCTAAGAGGAATGACGAACGTCGTGACAAAACAGTGAGCTGCGGCCGGAGCGTGCGGAAAATAAAAAAAAACCCGTGGGATGACGCACGTGCAGACAGACTTTGTGCGGAATTGACCTGCCCGCGCCGGTTTGCCAACCGCGAATTTACGCATAGGCAGTAAAGCGGAGGGGATATTTGACCCGGCGTTAAATCTGTAAATTGCAAAAAAAAGTGCCCGTGAGCTTTGTCGCCAGAGCACGCGCTCCGCCCGAAATGCATTCACTGGTGGGCCATCCGGCGTGCCCACGTGAGACGAGCCGGGCACGAATGCGTGCCAGCAAAGTGAATGCCTCCTTACCGAACTTCGCCAAAATGACTCGAACCGCCCGCTCCTTGTGGCCGCACGTCGACCTGGAGTCCGCGTGCGTCTCGGTGGACAGGAGGCCACCGCGGCTGGCGCCCCAGGGCATCGAAGTCCTGGGCCCTCTCGTGAACCTGCCCCGCGACCTTCACAACTGGCTGACTGGCTGGGAGCGCGGGTCCGAGTAGAGCCAGGCCTGCCTTCCGAGATGTGCAACCAGCTTCTGGAGTACACCGAGAGCATTCGGCTGGATCGTGGAGTTAGCCTCCATATCCCTTTTGAGAATAATGGTAAAGAGACCGGCCATTTAAGGAACTGCACCATGGCTGACGATGCAGCACTGTTCGTGAAGAGGACTAACCCTGGCGCACTCCGGCAGTTTCACGCTAATTCGCGCACTGTTGGGAATGGAGTCTCATGGCGCGAGACAACCGCCGCAGTCGGCTCCAACACCGTCAAGTGCGCCAAGGACTTTGTTTGCTTTGCAAGCAGTCGGATGGCCGCCCCGAGACTGACATTCCCAGCTCGCCGCATCCATCACGCAGGCCACACACGACACGTGGCCTCAACGTCGCGACGGCACCGCTGCTGCTGCTGCTGTGCGAACGCCAGCACGTGCGATGTGCTGCAGCGAGACCCCAGCAGCAGGCGGCGGGCCTTCCATACAAGCTGCGGGCCTTCCATACAAGCTGCGGGCCTTCCATACAAGCTGCGGGCCTTCCATGCGCGGTGTTGGCGGCAGATTATCGGTGTCGGTCTGGCACCGTCCACTCAGGGCTCTGCCCGTCTGTTTGGCCATGTTGCGTGGAAGAGAGGACGACACTCGAGGCCCACCGCTCCGACTCGCGCAGCGGAACTCCACCGTCTCCGTCCTGGCACGGTCCAGCGAGCGGCTTCGTGAGCTTCGTGAGCTCAGTCGCGACACCAGCGGCCTGACCGTGCACGGCGCCTGCCTGTGCACTGCGGCGAAACGAGAAACACTCCGGGCTGGGAGCCACGGGGCCTCTGTGACCGACGCGTTTTACGACGATGAGGCCCGTGAAGTCACCCGGAGGTTCCCAGAAGGCCCCAGGGCAGACAGACTGCCACGTGCGACACCCCCCCCCCCATTCATGCATCACAAACAAAACAAGCTGCCCCCCGTGGCTATGAAAGGTTCACAGTTGCCCGTGCGGGTCGCGCTTTCGCCGCGTGTTGTTGTTGTTGCAAGATGTGCCGGCGGCCACCCGCTGATTACGAAACGGTCTCAACATACTCGCTATGCGAGTATGTTGAGACCGTTGAGACCGTTGGCACGTCCAAGTTGAAGTCTGTGGGCGATGCCGACAGCTTCGGGAGTTGGCGCGACTCACGCCGCTCAGTCCGCCGGAGAGCGGGCCGCAGGATGATGCGGCTACTCGCGATGCGGTGCTTCCATCGTCTGGTCCGGATGGCCGCAGTCACACCGCGGCTCGCCTGTAATTCTCCACTTGCGGAGGAGGAGGTGTTTGGGCGCGCAGCGGCAAGTTGCTGTTCTGCAGCGGTTGATGGAGGCTCCGGAGTTTTCTTGGCAGATCACAGCCGAGCTCGCCGTGAACGTGGGAGCCGCCGTGCGAGGCCTCGCGAGCTGAGCGTGGACACATCCCGCGACGAGGGGCAGCGAGGCCGACCCCCCCCCCCCCCCCTCTGCTTTTCATAACCGATCTCGGTTTATGTTGACGGTCTGTGTGTGTGTGTACGCGCGTCGTCACAACGTGATGTAACGGGGTCCGCACATTGCCTGAATACAAATAAATACATAAATAAAGTATCCGGTGGCGTCATTCGCAAGAGTTGGGCGATTGCGTGCCAGCGTCATGGCCCAACATTTGAAAAATCACCCAAATTTGAATTCTAAATCGCCTCCTCCTGAAAAAAAGAGAGTTATCAGACTCTGAGGCATTCCAGGGTAAAGTAGCGACGACTACTACTACTCTCATAATCAATAATTTCGTCGCAAGTTGCTTCGGTAAAATGCCACCACCTAAGGGAAACTCAGCGAAGCATCTCGCTCGCTAAATCGGCGGCAACCGTGAGCGCGTGTGTCTGGGGTATACCAGCATAGTCCGTGAGCCTGCACCAGAGATGCCATTTGTCGGTTAGCACCTGAGGTGGCATCTTTGTAGCGGATACAATGTCTATATATGGTGGTCAAAAACAGCGAATTATGTCATTATAATTTAAGTCGAGTGGGTTATCAAACAATGCACGCGTATTGGCCATATACATAATTCGGTATCACGAAGGTTTTGCTCCTTTTGGTGTCGCCGATATTTATTAAAAACGATTAAACTATTTTTTATTTGACCACGTAAGGCTCACTGAGCTCTATGGCTCTTTTTTTCTAGACAGCTCAACGAAGTGGCTTATCATCATCATCATCAAGTGCAAATATGTAGCCAAATACTCTGCACGCGTCATTTTGATGCTAAAAATGTGGAGGGGGGGGGAAACCTGGAGGACCTCGAGAAAATTCCGCGCGACCACGGGGAGAGAGAGACACAGAGAGACGCTCAAACGCCAAATATACAGCAGCAGGCGTCAGGGCCTGGATCGAACCCACGGCCGCAGGTGAAAAAAAAAATTACAATTTTAAATTAAAATCACATAAAAAATGAAAATAACAAAAAAAATATTTTATTTTTTATTTTCACCTCCGTGACTTTACCGAAAGAACCAACGAGTATGGCTCCTTGCAGTCACGAAAACTTCACATCTAGAGGTCGTTCACGTCTCGCCACCGAGGCGCGCCCCGTGGACGAGAGAAGCGCTATCGTGCTGGGCGCGGGCGATTCTTCGTGATCTCTGCGCGGCACAAAGACAGAGGAGCGGTTGGGTGAAATAGGAGGAAGGAGCCGGGCGGATGTCGTGAAGCCAGGCTGGGTAAATATGTAACTACACACGCGAGTACACTCGCTCCAAAGACAAATGCAAAGATCCCCCGTATAGCCTGTAACAGACTGTTGGGGCAAGTGCTGTTAGCGAGCAGCACCTGTGAAGGCCGGCACCGTGGCACACGAGGGGGTGGGTGGCCAGCACCACGCCCGGACGTCTTTGTCTCCCTCATGACGATGTTTGCACACCGCCCCCAGGTACTTATTTGAGGCTGAGTCGACCTAGGGGAGGTCCTGGACCGGTTCAGATAATCGTCACCGGTGTTGGCCGTGAGCGGGAATCGAACTCGGGTCGCCGGGTTCGTAGCGCAGTGTAGCGCTAACCACGACACTACCGCTCCCCGCACACACACACAGACACACGTACACAGACGCACGCGCACACAGACACACGTACACAGACGCACGCGCACACAGACGCACGCACACAGACACACACGCACACAGACACACACGCACACAGACACACACGCACACAGACACACGCGCGCGCGTTATTCAGTTTACACTGTGTGCGACCTCGCGCCTGTGTGTGTACCTGGTGCGGTGTGTAAACCTCGCCGCTAGGGAGACAAAGGCGGCCGGGCGTGGTGTTGGCCACCCACCCCCTCGTGTGCCGTGCCGGCCTTTGCAGGTGCTCGCTAACTGCACTTGCCCCTACAGTCTGTTAAGGCTACACGGGGGATCTTTGTTGCGTCCTAAAACGAGTTACCTACTGCGCCGTGTAAACATCAATAAGAGGTGGGGGGAGGAGAGACAAAGGCGGCCGGGCGGTGGTGCTGACCACCCCACCCACCCACCCCTTGCCGTGCCCTGTGTTGACCGTATTACGCGCTCGCCGCTAACGAGGACTTGCCTCCAACAGGCTAATACAGCGGGGGGATCTTTGTCTTTATTTGGAAACGACACCCCCCCCCGCTCTCCACAGAAAGCAGCGTGCGCCGCGCTGTTCGTGAGTAGAAACGCGCTCCGACGAGGAGCGGTGGCGCAGCGGTTCGCGGCGCTGCGCTAACGAACCCGGCGACCCGAGTTCGATTGCCACTCACGGCCAATAACGCCAGTGGGTCGATTATCTGAAACGGTCCTGAGCCTCCCCTAGGTCGACTCAGCCGCAAAATGGGTACCTGGGGGCGGTGTGCAAACATCGTCATGAGGGAGACAAAGGCGGCCGGGCGTGGTGCTGGCACACCCACCCCCTCGTGTGCCACGGTGCCGGCCTTTATGGGTGCTGCTCGCTAACGGCACTTGCCCCTACAGTCTGTTACAGGCTATACGGTGGATCTTTGTCTTTGGCCCTCGTATAACACTGCCGATGTTCATCCTGGCGCGTCTGAGAGCGGCCGCGGTGCAGCGGTCCTCAAGACTCGAGCGCAGCGCTCCCACCGCCTCGACTCAGCACCTCCGTATCCTGCCAGAGCACCACCACCATCGTCACCTGCGTCTCACCACCACCGTCAGAAACACCTCCATCTCACTGCGCACGTGCGCGCGTCCACAGAGACGCCGAGCACGTGACCGCCCTCCCCTCGCACAGCCATCAATCAGCTCCGCGCACGCATCAAAGCGCCTCGGCGCGCTCCCACGTGGCGACACGCCGCCCTCCTCCGCCTCCTCCACCACCCCCACCACCTCCTCCACCACCTCCTCCTCCACCTCCTCCAGCCGGGGCCCATCTCTCTTCCTCCACCACCTAGAGCTCATCCATTCTCCAGCCAGGGCCCATCCCTCTTGTTCAACATTAAAAAAAAAAAATTCCCCCCGAATGTCATTCCCCGATGGCGCTGCGCTCGTCGTCGCGAGTATCTGGGTAGAGAGAGAGGGAGGGAGAGAGAGAGAGGGAGTGGTGGTCGCGAGACGCAGAATCCGTTCGGATCTGTCGCACGCAGTGCAGTGGGAACGGGACGGGGCCCCGGAAGCGGACACCGCAGAACTACGTCTTAGATCCCGTCAAACAGCGCTCTCGTGTCCACAGCAGGGGGCGGCACGCGCACACCGGCTCCGCTTATGAAAGAGAGATTCGTCGCGGGAGAGTGAAACCGATATTTTAATTCTCAGAGCTGGAATTTAACCAGATGGAGTTCGTAACTAAATTGAATGTTTTTTTTTGTAATCCAATCATTGGGGACCGGGCTGAGATCATGGACTCACGAACACTTGAGGTCCTGGTTTCATCATCGCAGGCGGCTGTTGAATTCGAGCCCAGGATCTGAGCGGTGCGCGCCCGGCGCTGTGACCGGTAATCCATCCGGCCACCTGCAGAGGCCATCCGACTCCACCTCCCGCAGCCGGAGCCCTCCCATTCACGCCCCTCCCCTCCTCCCTGCAATCACCCTCCAACGTCCCTCCCATCGTCCCATCACTTCCATTCAATCCCTCTCCTCCATCCCATCCTCCATCCCTCGTGCACTGCCTCCCGTGTTTCACCTCCATCTCTCTCTCCCATCCTCCATCCCTCCCATCCCTAGTGTCCTTCCTCCCTCCCTCCCTCCTATCCACCATCCCTCCCATTCACCATCCATCCCTCCCATTCACCATCCATCCCTCCCCTCCCATCCCTCGCGCCCCCCCCCCGCGCTGCCGGATCGTGGAGGGAGAAAGAGAGAGAGGAGGGGGGGGGGCAGAGTGAGGGAGTGAGGGAGCCGCCTCTAGAGATCGGAACCCCACCGCGCATCTTCCGGAAGACCGCGCCTCCTCCTCCTCCCCCTCCTTCTGGTGGCAACGCCGCGAGCAGAGCGAGGGAGCGAGAGAGCGCGAGAGAGGAATCACAACAACAACAATAATACGACTCGGCACGAAACATCGGTGGGAGCCTTCTGCGCTCCAATGCAAAACAATGGCGATGCGGGATCTTCACGAGTCAACGTAAGGATCACCACCACCACCATCATCATCATCATCCTCCTCCTCCATCCGCGCGATCGGTGATCGGTGCCTAAACGCGTGGATCTCTCTCGCTCGCTCGCTCGCGATGAGCGCCCGGGGTCCGGACTGGGTGGGTGAGGGGGACTCCTCGTCGTGCGCTCGAGAAGGGGGCCGGGGAGGGGGAGGAGGTGGAGGAGGTGGAGGGGAGAGCCGGCGCTTGAGCGAGGGCGACTCGCGTCGTTCATCTGGCCGGGCTCGCATTCGACGTGGGCGTATGGGCGCCACAAGCGGCACGGGCTGTGGGTGTGTGTTGTGTGTTGTGCTGCGTCTCGTCGATGTTACAGGGTGGGCGATGCGCGTGTGCGCGTGTCCATGATTTGGGTGTGGGACGTGAGTGGAGCGGTGGTGCAGCGGTTAGCGCCGCGCTGCGCTATGAACCTGGCGACCCGAGTTCGATTTCCGTTCACGGCTAACACCAGTGACGATTATCTGAACCGGTCCCGGGACTGCCCTAGGTCGACTCAGCCTAAAATGAGTACCTAGTGCGATGTGTAAACATCGCCGCTAGGGAGACAAAGGCGGCCGGGCGTGGTGTTGGCCACCCACCCCCTCGTGTGCCGTGCCGGCCTTCATAGGTGCTCGCTAACAGCACTTGCCCCTACAGTCTGTTCAGGGTATACGGGAGATCTTTGTCTTGTGATTTGGGTGTGGGACGTAAGTGTGTGTGTGTCCATAATTTGGGTGTGAGACGTGAGTGTGTGTGTCCGTGATTTGGGTGTGAGACGTGAGTGAGTGTGTGTGTATGTCCGTGATTTGGGTGTGAGACGTGTGTGTGTATGTCCGTGATTTGGGTGTGAGACGTGAGTGTGTGTCCGTGATTTGGGTGTGAGACGTGAGTGTGTGTCCGTGATTTGGGTGTGAGGCGTGAGTGTGTATGTCCGTGATTTGGGTGTGAGACGTGAGTGTGTGTCCGTGATTTGGGTGTGAGACGTGTGTGTGTGTGTCCGTGATTTGGGTGTGAGACGTGAGTGTGTGTGTCCGTGATTTGGGTGTGAGACGTGAGTGAGTGTGTGTCCGTGATTTGGGT
>NC_136280.1:16105986-16183486 GCF_964198595.1 Lampetra fluviatilis
ACTTGCCCCTACAGTCTGTTACAGGCTACGCGGGGGATCTTTGTTATTGTGACATGGTGGGTGCACAGTGTGGATGGGAGCCCGAATCCTCTCAATGGGTGAATCGATGAGTGAAGTTCCCGTGACACGGTCATCATGGTAGTAGCGATAGAAGAGTGATACGGAGGCGATTGATTGCTGGTCCATCAAGCAGCCCTGACCTGCCTCGGCGTTGGATTCTGGCAGCGAGGAGGTAGGAACTGGGCGCTCCACGTCAGACATGACGACACCGACCTCGTACACAGCACAAAGATAAAGACCCCCCGAATAGCCTTGAACAGACTGTTGGGGCAAGTGCTGTTAGCGAGCAGCACCTATGAAGGCCGGCGCTGTGGCACACGAGGGGGTGGGTGGGTTACCAGCACCACGCCCAGCCGCCTTTGTCTCCCTGGTGGCGAATGTTTACACACCACTCCAGGTACCCGTTTTGAGGCTAAGTCGACCTAGGGGAGGCCCAGGACCCGTTCAGAAAATCGTCAACTGGCGTTGGCCGTGAACGGGAATCGTACCCGGGTCGCCAGGTTCGTAGGGCGGTCGATCGAGCCCCTGCACTACCGCTCAACCACAATAACAACACCCACCCACCCGACCCACCCACCCTGTCACTCCACCCAGTCAATCACCACCGTCTCGTTCGCAGGCTCCGTGTCGCCTTACCCCCCCCCCGCCACCCCCTTGTCTCGCACAGCATCGCTCCGAGTGCTGTTTGTTGCGGGCCGTTTGACGTCGTGCCTGTGGCCAGCTCTCTCGTGTGACGGCGCCGTGGGGGTCTGTGTCAGGGTAGAGCAGGTGACGGTGTCTGTGTGTCCATCTGCTGCTGCCAGCAGCCACTGTCTGTGTGTGTTGTGCTGGCAGCAGCATACACGATGTGTGTGTGTGTGCTGCTGCTGCCAGCAGACACGGTGTGTGTGTGTGCTACTGGCAGCAGACACGGTGTGTGTGTGTGTGCTACTGGCAGCATACACGGTGTGTGTGTGTGCTACTGGCAGCAGACACGGTGTGTGTGTGTGTGCTACTGGCAGCATACACGATGTGTGTGTGTGCTACTGGCAGCATACACGATGTGTGTGTGTGCTACTGGCAGCATACACGATGTGTGTGTGTGCTACTGGCAGCAGCATACACGATGTGTGGGTGGTGCTGGCAGCACACACGATGTGTGTGTGCTACTGGCAGCATACACGGTGTGTGTGTGTGCTACTGGCAGCATACACGGTGTGTGTGTGTGTGTGCTACTGGCAGCATACACGATGTGTGTGTGTGCTACTGGCAGCATACACGATGTGTGTGTGTGTGCTACTGGCAGCATACACGGTGTGTGTGTGCTACTGGCAGCATACACGGTGTGTGTGTGTGCTACTGGCAGCATACACGGTGTGTGTGTGTGTGCTACTGGCAGCATACACGGTGTGTGTGTGCTACTGGCAGCATACACGGTGTGTGTGTGTGCTACTGGCAGCATACACGATGTGTGTGTGTGTGCTACTGGCAGCATACACGGTGTGTGTGTGTGTGCTACTGGCAGCATACACGGTGTGTGTGTGTGCTACTGGTAGCATACACGGTGTATGTGTGTGTGCTGGCAGCAGTCACGATGTGTGTGTGTGCTGGTAGCAGCATACACGATGTGTGTGTGTGCTGGTAGCAGCATACACGATGTGTGTGTGTGCTGGTAGCAGCATACACGATGTGTGTGTGTGCTGGTAGCAGCATACACTATGTGTCTGTGTGCTGGTAGCAGCATACACGATGTGTGTGTGTGCTGGTAGCAGCATACACGATGTGTGTGTGTGCTGGTAGCAGCATACACGATGTGTGTGTGTGCTACTGGTAGCATACACGGTGTATGTGTGTGTGCTGGCAGCAGTCACGATGTGTGTGTGTGCTGGTAGCAGCATACACGATGTGTGTGTGTGCTACTGGTAGCATACACGGTGTATGTGTGTGTGCTGGCAGCAGTCACGATGTGTGTGTGTGCTGGTAGCAGCATACACGATGTGTGTGTGTGCTGGTAGCAGCATACACGATGTGTGTGTGTGCTGGTAGCAGCATACACGATGTGTGTGTGTGCTGGTAGCAGCATACACTATGTGTCTGTGTGCTGGTAGCAGCATACACGATGTGTGTGTGTGCTGGTAGCAGCATACACGATGTGTGTGTGTGCTGGTAGCAGCATACACTATGAGTGTGTGTGCTGGTAGCAGCATACACGATGTGTCTGTGTGATGGACAGGCGAGGTCCGTAGGATTTAGATGGGCGGTGTCTGAGAGCTACCCCAGGGCTTCCTGTCAGCCGGAGCTGTCAGGGGCTGAGCTCCGGAAAATACCCCCCCCCAACCCCCCCCCACTCCCCCCCCCCCACACTGCCCCCACTCCCCCCACCCCCCCATTCCCCCCAACTCCCCCCACTCCCCCACCCACTGCCCCCACCCACTGCCCCCACCCACTGCCCCCCAACTCCCCCCACTCCCCCCAACTCCCCCCACTCCCCCCAACTCCCCCCACTCCCCCCACTCCCCCCCACACTCCCCCCACCCCCCCAACTCCCCCCACTCCCCCCCCCCCACACTGCCCCCACTCCCCCCACTCCCCCCCCACACTCCCCCCCACCCCCAACTCCCCCCACTCCCCCCCCCCACACTCCCCCCCACCCCCAACTCCCCCCACTCCCCCCCCCCACACTGCCCTCATTCCCCACCCCCCCACTGCCCCCACCAACCTCCGCGCTCCCTCCCGCGCCTGCCCGGCAAGCGACGTCGCCACCAGCAACGACGCCTCGGACTCAGCGGGCGAGCGGATCGCGAATCTCGTCAAGCCAAGCAGGTTACCAGCCTGGCTCGCGCCACCGCTCGTGGCGGCAGCAGCAGCAGCAGGAGGGTGCCTCGCTGCGCCACACGCTGCTGCTGCTGCCGGATGTCAGCAGGAGGCAGAGAGGGGTGGGGGGGCAGCGTCTGTTGCTCCCCCGACTTCGCCGTCAAAGCCGCAGGGACCAGAGTGGGGAAGTATGGCCAAATAACTCGCGCGCGATCCCCCGCGCGGCGGTGGGGAGGCGATCATCGATCGAGCAGTGGGGGTTGACAGAAGTCGGTGCGCGTGTGTGTGTGTGCGTGTGCGCGTGCGTGGGCGTGCGTGCGTGTATGTGTGTGTGCGCGCGTGTGTGTGTGCGTGTGTGTGTGTGCGTGTGTGTGTGTGCGCGTGTGTGTGCGTGCGTGTTTGTGGGCGTGCGTGTGTGCGCGTGTGTGTGCGCGTGTGTGTGTGTGTGCGCGTGTGTGTGTGTGTGCGCGTGTGTGTGTGTGTGCGCGTGTGTGCGTGTGTGCGCGTGTGTGCATGTGTGTGTGTGCGCGTGTGTGTGCGTGCGTGTGTGTGTGCGCGTGTGTGTGCGTGTGTGTGCGCGTGTGTGTGTGTGTGCGCGTGTGTGTCTGTGTGTGTGTGTGTCTGTGTGTGTGTGCGTGCGTGTTTGTACGCGTGTGTTTGTACGCGTGTGTGTGTGCGAGTGCGTGTGTTTGTGTGTACGCATATGCGTGTTTGCGCGTGTGTGCGTGCGTCTTTGTACGCGTGTGTATATACACGTGTGCGTGCGTGTGCGTGCGTGCGCTCCTGAGTGTGCGTCTGTGGGGAGCGGTGGTGCAGTGGTTAGCGCGCTGCGCTCGGAGCCTGGCAACCCGAGTTCGATTCCCGCTGACGGCCAACACCAGTGACGATTCTTTGAACTGGTCCTGGGCCTCCCCTAGGTCGACTCAGCCTCAAATGAGTACCTGGTGCGGCGTGTAAACATCGCCACTAGGGAGACAAAGACGGCCGGGCGTGCTGCTGTCCACCCACCCCCTCGTGTGCCGTGCCCGCCTTCATAGGTGCTCGCTAACAGCACTTGCCCCTACAGTCTATTGCAGGCTACACGGGGGATCTTTGTCTTTGTGACGCACTGAGTGAATGTGGTGTGCGTGGCGCGTGCCGGTGTGGTGGTGGTGGGGAGAATCCGGTGTTCACGCGATGTGGTGCTGTGGGTAGGTAAGGCTGTAGGTAGCGGTGTGGTGAGTGAGTGACTGTAGGTAGCGGTGTAGTGAGTGAGTGGCTGTAGTTGGTGGTGTAGTGAGTCTGAGTGGTTGTAGTTGGTGGTGTAGTGAGTCTGAGTGACTGTAGTTGGTGGTGTAGTGAGTCTGAGTGACTGTAGTTGGTGGTGTAGTGAGTCTGAGTGACTGTAGTTGGTGGTGTAGTGAGTGAGTGTCTGTAGTTGGTGGTGTGGTGAGTCTGAGTGTCTGTAGTTGGTGGTGTGGTGAGTTTGAGTGGCTGTAGTTGGTGGTGTGGTGAGTGAGTGGCTGTAGTTGGTGGTGTAGTGAGTCTGAGTGGCTGTAGTTGGTGGTGTGGTGAGTCTGAGTGACTGTAGTTGGTGGTGTAGTGAGTCTGAGTGGCTGTAGTTAGTGGTGTAGTGAGTCCGAGTGGCTGTAGTTGGTGGTGTGGTGAGTCTGAGTGACTGTAGTTGGTGGTGTGGTGAGTCTGAGTGGCTGTAGTTGGTGGTGTAGTGAGTCTGAGTGGTTGTAGTTGGTGGTGTAGTGAGTCTGAGTGACTGTAGTTGGTGGTGTAGTGAGTCTGAGTGACTGTAGTTGGTGGTGTGGTGAGTCTGAGTGTCTGTAGTTGGTGGTGTGGTGAGTCTGAGTGACTGTAGTTGGTGGTGTGGTGAGTCTGAGTGGCTGTAGTTGGTGGTGTAGTGAGTCTGAGTGGCTGTAGTTGGTGGTGTAGTGAGTCTGAGTGGTTGTAGTTGGTGTTGTAGTGAGTCTGAGTGACTGTAGTTGGTGGTGTAGTGAGTCTGAGTGACTGTAGTTGGTGGTGTAGTGAGTCTGAGTGACTGTAGTTGGTGGTGTAGTGAGTGAGTGTCTGTAGTTGGTGGTGTGGTGAGTCTGAGTGTCTGTAGTTGGTGGTGTGGTGAGTTTGAGTGGCTGTAGTTGGTGGTGTGGTGAGTGAGTGGCTGTAGTTGGTGGTGTAGTGAGTCTCAGTGGCTGTAGTTGGTGGTGTGGTGAGTCTGAGTGACTGTAGTTGGTGGTGTAGTGAGTCTGAGTGGCTGTAGTTAGTGGTGTAGTGAGTCCGAGTGACTGCAGTTGGTGGTGTAGTGAGTCTGAGTGGCTGTAGTTGGTGGTGTTGTGAGTCTGAGTGGCTGTAGTTGGTGGTGTAGTGAGTCTGAGTGGCTGTAGTTGGTGGTGTGGTGAGTCTGAGTGACTGTAGTTGGTGGTGTTGTGAGTCTGAGTGACTGTAGTTGGTGGTGTAGTGAGTCTGAGTGGCTGTAGTTGGTGGTGTGGTGAGTCTGAGTGACTGTAGTTGGTGGTGTCGTGAGTCTGAGTGGCTGTAGTTGGTGGTGTGGTGAGTCTGAGTGGCTGTAGTTGGTGGTGTAGTGAGTCTGAGTGGTTGTAGTTGGTGGTGTAGTGAGTCTGAGTAGTTGTAGTTGGTGGTGTAGTGAGTCTGAGTGGTTGTAGTTGGTGATGTAGTGAGTATGAGTGGCTGTAGTTGGTGGTGTGGTGAGTCTGAGTGGTTGTAGTTGGTGGTGTGGTGAGTCTGAGTGACTGTAGTTGGTGGTGTGGTGAGTCTGAGTGGCTGTAGTTGGTGGTGTAGTGAGTCTGAGTGGTTGTAGTTGGTGGTGTAGTGAGTCTGAGTGACTGTAGTTGGTGGTGTAGTGAGTCTGAGTGGCTGTAGTTGGTGGTGTGGTGAGTCTGAGTGGTTGTAGTTGGTGGTGTGGTGAGTCTGAGTGACTGTAGTTGGTGGTGTAGTGAGTCTGAGTGGCTGTAGTTGGTGGTGTAGTGAGTCTGAGTGGCTGTAGTTGGTGGTGTGGTGAGTCTGAGTGGTTGTAGTTGGTGGTGTGGTGAGTCTGAGTGACTGTAGTTGGTGGTGTAGTGAGTCTGAGTGGCTGTAGTTGGTGGTGTAGTGGGTCTGAGTGACTGTAGTTGGTGGTGTAGTGAGTCTGAGTGGCTGTAGTTGGTGGTGTGGTGAGTCTGAGTGGTTGTAGTTGGTGGTGTGGTGAGTCTGAGTGACTGTAGTTGGTGGTGTAGTGAGTCTGAGTGGCTGTAGTTGGTGGTGTAGTGAATCTGAGTGACAGTAGTTGGTGGTGTGGTGAGTCTGAGTGACTGTAGTTGGTGGTGTTGTGAGTCTGAGTGACTGTAGTTGTTGGTGTAGTGAGTCTGAGTGACTGTAGTTGGTGGTGTAGTGAGTCTGAGTGGTTGTAGTTGGTGGTGTAGTGAGTCTGAGTGGTTGTAGTTGGTGGTGTAGTGAGTCTGAGTGGTTGTAGTTGGTGGTGTAGTGAGTCTGAGTGACTGTAGTTGGTGGTGTAGTGAGTCTGAGTGACTGTAGTTGGTGGTGTGGTGAGTCTGAGTGGTTGTAGTTGGTGGTGTTGTGAGTGAGTGGCTGTTGGTAGTGGTGTGGTGAGTCTGAGTGGCTGTAGTTGGTGGTGTGGTGAGTCTGAGTGGCTGTAGGTAGTGGTGTGGTGAGTCTGAGTGGCTGTGTGTGTGTTTTTGTTGTTTATTTGTTTGTGGGTCGCGGTAGCGCAGTGGCTGCTCGACCGACCCAGAGACCCAAACTGAACCGGTCCTGGGTCTCCCCTAGGTCGACTCAGCATAAAATGGCTACTCCCGGCGCGGCGTGTAAACATCGGCACTGTGAGGAGACAGAGGCCAACCCCAACCCATGTTCACCTCGTGAACAGCACTTGCCCTCCCCCCAACAACAGCCTGCTGAGGCTATACGGGGCATCTTTGTCTTTGCTGCGTGTGAGTAGGAGCAGGGCGAGTGGGTGGCACTGGGGGCGAGTTGATGGGAGCCAGGGCAGGATGCGTGTCCCGGGTGAGGGTTTGCCCGGCACCGGCTGCGAGCGAGATGCTTATGTAATCATCCGAGTGTGGCTGCTTGTAACGTGAGATTTATTTGATGGAGGAAATGAGAAATACTACTATTGCTAATAAAACACGATAGATATATATATACACGTACAACATGAACGTATCAGGGAAAGCCGCGCTGAAGCCTTCGAGACTTTTCGGGAAGGGGTCCTGCTGCTGCGTTTGGGATATTCGGCCAAAGCGCGATCGAAAAAGAAAACGTGATCGTTAAAATTGACGGGGCTTATGAAGTCGGCATCCAGGTGGCGAGTGGAGCGATTGGCATGACGCATTGTGCCCGGCGCAGCTTCGTGCGTTCGTCAAGTGGCTGGCTTCGTGCGGGCGGAGGCCAAACAGAGGGCCCGGAACAATCCGCAAAGAGGAGGACGTCTCCAATCGCCTGATTAAGCTGGTCGTTGTCATCGCCGGCGAAGCTGGTCGTGGCTAGGTTGTCAATGTTGTCGTGGGGTGTTGCTCTCCAACACACCGGCGTGCTGAACGAGTAACTAATCGTGACGAACCCCTCGCTAATCGGTGGGCTTAACGACACTTTTATATTTACGCGATCTAACCCCCCCCCCCCCCCCCCCCCCCGGCCGCCAAAAAAACTACTTTATTACGGATAATATTGACCGCGAAAGCGTAAAACGTGAAACCCAAAATAGGATCGTGGAAGTTGCTGAGCTTGGAGTCGCGTTCCAGGAGGCGAGTTGAGCGGCCGTCGTGTCGCGTCGTGGCCGCGCCACCCGCGAGGAGTGAGTGAGTGGCCGGCCGGCGTCACGAGAGTCCCCCAAAGTGAGAGAACAGGCGTCCTCGCGGTGCCGTCTGCTGGGATCGTCTCGGGGTGGGGGGGGGGGGTGGCGAGGTCTGGGCTGGAGGTGAGGCGTGTCTGGGGTGAGTGAAGGGCAACACGGTCTATTGGTGAGTGGGGTCGTGCACAGATGGAGAGAGAGCTCCGTGTGGTGGGAGAGAGCTCCGTACGGAGTGAGAGAGCTCCGTGTGGGGCGAGAGAGCTCCGTGTGGGGTGAGAGAGCTCCGTGTGGGGTGAGAGAGCTCCGTGTGGGGTGAGAGAGCTCCGTGTGGGGTGAGAGAGCTCCGTGTGGGGCGAGAGAGCTCCGTGTGGGGTGAGAGAGCTCCGTGTGGTGGGAGAGAGCTCCGTGCGGGGTGAGAGAGCTCCGTGTGGGGTGAGAGAGCTCCGTGTGGGGTGAGAGAGCTCCGTGTGGGGTGAGAGAGCTCCGTGTGGGGTGAGAGAGCTCCGTGTGGGGTGAGAGAGCTCCGTGTGGTGGGAGAGAGCTCCGTGTGGGGTGAGAGAGCTCCGTGTGGAGTGAGAGAGCTCCGTGTGGTGGGAGTGAGCTCCGTGTGGAGTGAGAGAGCTCCGTGTGGGGTGAGAGAGCTCCGTGTGGAGTGAGAGAGCTCCGTGTGGTGGGAGAGAGCTCCGTGTGGGGTGAGAGAGCTCCGTGTGGTGGGAGAGAGCTCCGTGTGGGGTGAGAGAGCTCCGTGTGGGGTGAGAGAGCTCCGTGTGGGGTGAGAGAGCTCCGTGTGGGGTGAGAGAGCTCCGTGTGGTGGGAGAGAGCTCCATGTGGTGGGAGAGAGCTCCGTGTGGGGTGAGTGAGCTCCGTGTGGGGTGAGTGAGCTCCGTGTGGGGTGAGAGAGCTCCGTGAGGGGCAAGAGAGCTCCGTGAGGGACGAGAGAGCTCCGTGTGGGGCGAGAGAGCTCCGTGAGGGGCGAGAGAGCTCCGTGTGGGGCGAGAGAGCTCCGTGTGGGGTGAGAGAGCTCCGTGCGGGGTGAGAGAGCTCCGTGTGGGGCGACAGAGCTCCGTGAGGGGCGAGAGAGCTCCGTGTGGGGCGAGAGAGCTCCGTGTGGGATGAGAGAGCTCCGTGTGGGGTGAGAGAGCTCCGTGTGGGGTGAGAGAGCTCCGTGTGGGGTGAGAGAGCTCCGTGTGGTGGGAGAGAGCTCCGTGTGGGGTGAGAGAGCTCCGTGTGGGGTGAGAGAGCTCCGTGTGGGGTGAGAGAGCTCCGTGTGGTGGGAGAGAGCTCCGTGTGGGGTGAGAGAGCTCCGTGTGGTGGGAGAGAGCTCCGTGTGGGGCGAGAGAGCTCCGTGTGGGGTGAGAGAGCTCCGTGTGGGGTGAGAGAGCTCCGTGTGGGGTGAGAGAGCTCCATGTGGGGTGAGAGAGCTCCATGTGGGGTGAGAGAGCTCCGTGTGGTGGGAGTGAGCTCCTTGTGGTGGGAGAGAGCTCCGTGTGGTGGTAGAGAGCTCCGTGTGGGGTGAGAGAGCTCCGTGTGGTGGGAGTGAGCTCCGTGTGGGGTGAGAGAGCTCCGTGTGGGGTGAGAGAGCTCCGTGTGGTGGGAGAGAGCTCCGTGTGGTGGGAGAGAGCTCCGTGTGGGGTGAGAGAGCTCCGTGTGGTGGGAGTGAGCTCCGTGTGGGGTGAGAGAGCTCCGTGAGGGGCGAGAGAGCTCCGTGAGGGGCGAGAGAGCTCCGTGAGGGGCGAGAGAGCTCCGTGTGGGGCGAGAGAGCTCCGATAGGGGCGAGAGAGCTCCGTGTGGGGCGAGAGAGCTCCGTGTGGGGTGAGAGAGCTCCGTGCGGGGTGAGAGAGCTCCGTGCGGGGTGAGAGAGCTCCGTGTGGGGCAAGAGAGCTCCGTGAGGGGCGAGAGAGCTCCGTGAGGGGCGAGAGAGCTCCGTGTGGGGCGAGAGAGCTCCGTGTGGGGCGAGAGAGCTCCGTGTGGGGCGAGAGAGCTCCGTGAGGGGCGAGAGAGCTCCGTGAGGGGCGAGAGAGCTCCGTGTGGGGCGAGAGAGCTCCGTGTGGGGCGAGAGAGCTCCGTGTGGGGCGAGAGAGCTCCGTGAGGGGCGAGAGAGCTCCGTGAGGGGCGAGAGAGCTCCGTGAGGGGCGAGAGAGCTCCGTGTGGGGCGAGAGAGCTCCGTGAGGGTCGAGAGAGCTCCGTGAGGGGCGAGAGAGCTCCGTGCGGGGCGAGAGAGCTCTGTGTGGGGCGAGAGAGCTCCGTGAGGGGCGAGAGCGCTCCGTGCGGGGCGAGAGAGCTCCGTGCGGGGCGAGAGAGCTCCGTGAGGGGCGAGAGAGCTCCGTGAGGGGCGAGAGAGCTCCGTGCGGGGCGAGAGAGCTCCGTGCGGGGCGAGAGAGCTCCGTGTGGGGTGAGAGAGCTCCGTGTGGGGTGAGCGAGCTCCGTGCGGGGTGAGCGAGCTCCGTGCGGGGTGAGCGAGCTCCGTGTGGGGTGAGGGCTCCGTGTAGGGTGAGAGAGCTCCGTGTGGTGGGAGTGAGCTCCATGTGGTGGGAGTGAGGTGTGCACAGGGTGGAACGTCCAACGAGTAGAGGGCAGAGAGTCGAGTTTGTGTGATGAGGGTGACATCTGCGTTTGTAGTGGAACGTAGAGAAGAGGAGTGCGTGGGTAGAGGGTGGGGGGTGTGTGTGGGTAGAGAGTGGGGGGGGGGGGTGTGCGTGGGTAGAGGGTGGGGGGGGGGGTGTGTGTGGGTAGAGGGTGGGGTGTGCGTGGGTAGGGAGTGGGGGGTGCGTGGGTAGAGGGTGGGGGGGGGTGTGGGTAGAGGGTGGGGGGGTGTGCGTGGGTAGAGGGTGGGGGTGCGTGGGTAGAGGGTGGGGTGTGCGTGGGTAGGGAGTGGGGGGTGCGTGGGTAGAGAGTGGGGGGTTCGTGGGTAGGGAGTGGGGGGTGCGTGGGTAGAGGGTGGGGGGTGCGTGGGTAGAGGGTGGGGTGTGCGTGGGTAGAGGGTGGGGGGTTGTGCGTGGGTAGGGAGTGGGGGGTGCGTGGGTAGAGTGTGGGGGGTGTGCGTGGGTAGAGGGTGGGGGGTGCGTGGGTAGGCGATGAGGAGGGATCACAGATGTTGTCGGACTGTGAAACACAACCTACTGGGCAGAGCTAACCAGCAGGTGGCAGCCCAGCAAGTTTCTTTTGTACTTCGTGTTTTAATGGCTTCCAACTCCATGTAGAGTCCAGCAAACCCCCAGCCATCTGGAGCCTGGCTCACCAGACCAGGGCTCCCTCCTGTCACTCCGGCTCGCCGGGGTTATGCTATTGTGTCGTTGAACGCGTTCTCGCATTAAGCGCTCTGTCCTTTTGTCCGTCTGAGGTTGGGGGAGGGGTCCATGCTCACTGTCTTTAAGAAACACAAACTCGACACATTTGTCTTGAATGGCGCTTTAAAGGGAAAAACGTTCTAGAATTGGTGATGTGTTGGGCACTGAACCTTTCTTCGTAGCACCCACGTCGAGAAGTCTGGGTGACAGAGTGAATCATACCACTTGGAGACCGCACTTGTTTATGCCGTGGGGCCTGATGACAATTCACGTTTTTAACATATTATTTTTTGATGACCAGTATTACAATTTTCATATCGATAGTTGCCGAATAGTAGCTATTGAGTAACAGGAACACTCTTCAATGATCATAGAGTATTAGTTATACGTAAATAACGTATTTATATCGAAAGTAAAATTATTCTACAATGTCGCTGGCAGATTGCATTGTGGGAAGATTTGTTCGCCGTGACAAGGCCCAATCCACCATGGGTGGAAAAAACCCGATTTTTCCAGCGGCAGGCATCGGGTTTTTTCTTAAATACAATTAAACCCGATTTCGGGGAATTAAAACCTGGTTTAATGAATACGAAACTCTGATAGGCTGAGGCTGCTACCTCGTCGGTGCTGCTATCGTACTCGGGGGGCCGTCGGGCACGGGGTAGTCGTAGAATGCAGCGGGCAGGTTGGTCTTGATGAACACGAGCTCCTCCACAATCGTGGGTGCCAGTGAGTTCCTTCGCGTGGAATGGATGAAGCCCATCGTTGAGAAGTTGGCGAAGTGCGGTTCTGCAATTAGAACCAATTAAACCGGATTTCTCCCAATCTCAGATGATCGGGTTTAATGTAAAAAGACAATTAAACCCGATTGTGAAAAACCCGACTGTTCCACCCTTGCAATCCACACAGCACAGTATTCTGGGCCCTATCGGTGCCTCAATAAAACGGAATTTTAACTACAATACACTTCTGCGGCAGATACATCTAACAAATAAAATGCCAGTTACACGGTGGCAAGATGTTAACTACCTCGCCTGGTGTGCAGGAAGTCGTGGCTTCGATGCCGACCCTGACGCCTGCTGCTGCTGTATATTTGGAGTTTGCGGGTTCTCCTTGTGGATTTTTCCTCCGGTTCCTCTGGGGTTTTCCCCCAACATTTGGAATCAACATCACGCGTCCAGAGTATGTGGCTGCGATACATTGCCACGCGATGATAAGCCACTTCGCTGAGCTCTCATTTGTGGATAACCAAGTCACTTCTGAAAAAGAGCTACATAGCTCAAGCGGACCTTATCTGGTAAGATAAAAAAAAAACATGTTGTTTCAGCGTTAGTTTTATATGAGACTTTAAACAAGGATAGGGCTTGTCTCGCCAGTGAAGGTAAGGGCGTTAATTCTGCCCTGCCGGCTGAGCGGTGTTCAGTTTGAATGAGGGCAGCCGTCTCTTGTCTCTGCTCGAGCGTGCGCACGTGGCGGAGGGTGATGCGCGTGTGGGATTGTGATCTGTGTAGAGGATCGCGCGCGGTGTGTATGGGGTGGGTGGTGTATAAAGTTTGCGGGGAAAGAACGTGAGATGTTTGAGATGGTGGCATGAGATGTGTGCAAATGGGTCAGCGGAGAATGAGGACGCCTCAGGGCACCGCATGAAATATGTATGCGATGTTGTGGGGTGTGATGTGTGGGGTGTGATGTGTGGGGTGTGATGTGTGGGGTGTGATGTGTGGGGTGTGATGTGTGGGATGTGATGTGTGGGGTGTGATGTGTGGGGAGTGATGTGTGGGAAGTGATGTGTGGGGTGTGACGTGTGGGGTGTGATGTGTGGGGAGTGACGTGTGGGGTGTGACGTGTGGGGAGTGACGTGTGGGGTGTGACGTGTGGTGTGTGATGTTGTGGGGTGTGATGTGTGGGGTGTGATGTGTGGGGAGTGATGTGTGGGAAGTGATGTGTGGGGTGTGACGTGTGGGGTGTGATGTGTGGGAAGTGATGTGTGGGGAGTGATGTGTGGGGAGTGATGTGTGGGGAGTGACGTGTGGGGTGTGACGTGTGGGGAGTGACGTGTGGGGTGTGACGTGTGGTGTGTGATGTTGTGGGGTGTGATGTGTGGGGTGTGATGTGTGGGGAGTGATGTGTGGGAAGTGATGTGTGGGGTGTGACGTGTGGGGTGTGATGTGTGGGATGTGATGTGTGGGGTGTGATGTGTGGGGAGTGATGTCTGGGGTGTGATGTGTGGGGTGTGACGTGTGGGGTGTGACGTGTGGGGAGTGACGTGTGGGGTGTGACGTGTGGGGAGTGACGTGTGGGGTGTGACGTGTGGGGAGTGATGTCTGGGATGTGATGTGTGGGGTGTGACATGTGGGGTGTGACGTGTGGGGAGTGACGTGTGGGGTGTGACGTGTGGTGTGTGATGTTGTGGGGTGTGATGTGTGGGTGTGATGTGTGGGGTGTGATGTGCGTAAGTGGGTCAATTGTGAAGGTGGAGAGGGTGAATGGTGCATGCTGGTGAGCATGCGAGGTCCGTGTGGGGTGTGTGGTGAGTGAGGGGTTGTGATGGTGAGCGGTAGGGGTGGGGTGTGGTGAGTGAGGGGTCTGTGATGGTGAGCGGTAGGGGTGGGGAGTGTGGTGAGTGAGGGTCTGATGGTGTTGTGGTGATAATGGAGTGTGGTGTTGTGAGCAAGGCAAGTGGGCTGAAGGTTCATACTAATTGGCTATTACGGTCATGGCGTGTTAGCAACGGCAACAGTTGACAATGGAGGCACGTAGTCCGTGCTTGCCCAGCCGCCGCATGCCCAAGCAGCTTGTGTTTGGCCGCATAGAGGAGGCTAGAGGGGCGCCGCATGGGCTGGAGAAGAGATGGAGCTGATGCGGTACAGGAGGATGTGGAGCTGAGTGGACTCGCCGATGACCGGTACCAGCGGTGTCATAATCTGCCTCTGTGGAGGAGGCTCGTGAAGGACGCTGCTGCTACTGGGTAGTTGGAGGCAGTCGCCCTCCAGCAACAACGGAGGGCAGAGGAGCAACGCTCACAACAACGAGCGGAGAGCCGGGTGGCTAAAACACAGAAAGTTGGTACAGCGGGGGACACGGCTGGTGCGTCTGCCAGTCATCTCAGTCAGTCGATCAACCCATGGCACCTGGGTCTGTCCCGTGACCTCCTGCCAGCGAGCCATTCGAAACTTCACGTGGCCTCAAAAGTGCACCTAGCCTGGCATAAGCGCCGTGATGACATCACCACCACCTGGTTGAGAATGGCGGCTGTTGTGGTTGCTGTGTTATTGTGTGATGATGATGGTGTGTGTGGTAGGGATGGTGTGTGGTAGGGGTGGTGTGTGGTAGGGGTGGTGTGTGGTAGGGATGGTGTGTGGTAGGGGTGGTGTGTGGTAGGGATGGTGTGTGGTAGGGGTGGTGTGTGGTAGGGATGGTGTGTGGTAGGGGTGGTGTGTGGTAGGGGTGGTGTGTGGTAGGGATGGTGTGTGGTATGGGTGGTGTGTGGTAGGGGTGGTGTGTGGTAGGGGTGGTGTGTGGTAGGGATGGTGTGTGGTAGGGGTGGTGTGTGGTAGGGGTGGTGTGTGGTAGGGGTGGTGTGTGTATGGTGTGTGGTAGGGGTGGTGTGTGGTAGGGGTGGTGTGTGGTAGGGGTGGTGTGTGGTAGGGGTGGTGTGTGGTAGGGGCGGTGTGTGGTAGGGGTGGTGTGTGGTAGGGGTGGTGTGTGTATGGTGTGTGGTAGGGGTGGTGTGTGGTAGGGGTGGTGTGTGTATGGTGTGTGGTAGGGGTGGTGTGTGGTAGGGGCGGTGTTTGGTAGGGGTGGTGTGTGGTAGGGGTGCTGTGTGGTAGGGGCGGTGTGTGGTAGGGGTGGTGTGTGGTAGGGGTGGTGTGTGTATGGTGTGTGGTAGGGGTGGTGTGTGGTAGGGGTGGTGTGTGGTAGGGGTGGTGTGTGGTAGGGGCGGTGTGTGGTAGGGGTGGTGTGTGGTAGGGGTGGTGTGTGGTAGGGGTGGTGTGTGTATGGTGTGTGGTAGGGGCGGTGTGTGGTAGGGGTGGTGTGTGGTAGGGGCGGTGTTTGGTAGGGGTGGTGTGTGGTAGGGGTGGTGTGTGTATGGTGTGTGGTAGGGGTGGTGTGTGGTAGGGGTGGTGTGTGGTAGGGGTGGTGTGTGGTAGGGGCGGTGTGTGGTAGGGGTGGTGTGTGGTACGGGTGGTGTGTGGTAGGGGTGGTGTGTGTATGGTGTGTGGTAGGGGCGGTGTGTGGTAGGGGTGGTGTGTGGTAGGGGCGGTGTTTGGTAGGGGTGGTGTGTGGTAGGGGTGGTGTGTGTATGGTGTGTGGTAGGGGTGGTGTGTGGTAGGGGTGGTGTGTGGTAGGGGCGGTGTTTGGTAGGGGTGGTGTGTGGTAGGGGCAGTGTTTGGTAGGGGTGGTGTGTGGTAGGGGTGGTGTGTGGTAGGGGTGGTGTGTGTATGGTGTGTGGTAGAGGCGGTGTGTGGTAGGGGTGGTGTGTGGTAGGGGCGGTGTGTGGTAGGGGTGGTGTGTGGTAGGGGTGGTGTGTGGTAGGGGTTGTGTGTGGTAGGGGTGGTGTGTGGTAGGGGTGGTGTGTGGTAGGGGCGGTGTGTGGATTGTGCGATGTCTTTGGGGGGTGATCTGGTGAGAGTGGAACCTTGGGGTGTGTGGCATTGATGGAGTCGGACTTGTTGTGGATTGACAAGCGTGTGAATTGTGTGTCTGATGTGAGAGGGATTTGTGAGCGGATTTGATTTGTGTGTTGTGAGGTGTTTGTGGGATTGGCTGAGTATGAGATGTATAATAATAATGTAATTTATGCATCTGGAAAAGCCTCAATGAGTCTCTGTGCGCGGGAGGAAATGGGCATTCTCAGAGCACACACACACACCAATGACAGACTTACATTCAAAGGTCTCCAACTCATTTGCTGTACTGCCATGTCATGGCCAACGTGAGATGGGTTGATTGAAGGGTGTGTGCGTGGGGTTGGTATGGTTTTATTCCCCATGGGACTTGCTGATGGCTGGGTCTGGGCTAGATGCCTTGCTCAAGAAGCAACGTCATTGAATGGCTGTGTGGATGCTACTCGCGGTGGCGAGATGTTAACTACCTTGCCTGGTATACAGGAGGTCGTGGGTTCGATCACGACCCTGACGCCTGTTGGATATTTGGAGGTTGTGTGTTTTCTCCGTGGGCTCGTGGATTTTTCTCAGTGTCCTCCGGTTTTCCCCACCACATTTAGAAACATGTGTGTTGATTCATTGGCTGCTATACATTTCCACATGGTAAGCCACTTAATTGGGCTATCATTCGTGGCCAGGTCGCTTCTGAAAAAAAGAGCGAGCTCAGTGGGCCTTACCTGGTCAAAATAAACAAAAATTGTTGAGTTCATTTTAACCGCCACACCCAGTCTCGAGTCTTCTCAAGTGGAGCCAATAGACGACAACATTGCCCAATACGTATTACTTGCATCCATCCGATCACACTTCACATAAATTACAAATCAAATAAACCAATCACCAGCTCACCAACACCAGTGCCCGGACAGTTGACAAGGTTGGCACGTGGTCGGTGCTTGAGTTACGACGCGCGCACGCGACGCGCGAGTCTGCTCGTGCATCTGCGTGTATCCGCGTCTTTCCCGTTGCCTCCTTTTCGGTCCCAACATCCCCCAGCAAGACGCAGAGGCTCCCTTGGAGCAGCGGCTCACCTGCTTGTCCCCCGCGGTGCTACGTGGGACTGATTTTGCGGAAGGGCTGCGCCGCTTTGCAACTTTAGCTTCGGGACCCGGGGCGGTTGGCTCACGTGTTCCTGTCACGTGCCAGGCCTGGCTCCAGCTCCCTCCTCTTGCAGTGGAGGGGCCATCGGCGCTGTTGTTCGGGCAAACATCGCCGCAATCCACCACGGAGGAGAGTGAACCTGCCTGGGCCACAATTTGACATTTTCTGCTGCAGGGCCCACCCCGGCGCTGCCCTAATGCAGCCGATGTTTAGTTGTACAAGGCCAAATGGATGAAACCGATTGAAGGACGCCACGGTGGCGAGATGTTAACTACCTCGCCTGGTATGCAGGAGGTCGTGGGTTCGATCCTGACCCCTGACACCTGTGTTTGGAGTTTGCATGTCTCTCTCCCCGTGGTCGCGTGGATTTTCATCTGGGTCCTCCGGTTTTTCCCTCCACATTTAGAATCCACATCACACATTTAGAGTGCTGCTGCTATACATTGACACGTGATACACCACTTCGTTGAGCTAGCATTTGTGACAGCCAGGTTGCTTCTGAAAAAAAGAACTACATAGCTCAGTGGACCTTACCCGGTGAGATAAAGAATGCAATCATACCTCGGTATACGACCGCTTTGGAATACGTCGAATTTGGTATACGTCGTATTTTGACGAGAGAAAAAAATGTCTTGGGATACGACGTCTTGCTTGGGATACGACGCGCTTGCTAGAACTTGTATGGGTCGGGTTGAGTCACCACGTGCCCGTGTAGGCCCCATTCACGACTCCTCCCCTTCCTCACCACCATCCTCGTAGGCTGTCAACTCCTCTCAGCAAGGTAAAGTGACGTTAAATTGTATTTGTATTTAAATTTATTAGAATTTATGTATGCATTTTAGTAATAAGTAGTGTCTACATTATTTTATACAACCCCATTAATGTATAATATGCCACGTAAAATATCATTTCTTAAACTCTGGAACGGATTATTTCCTTTCCCATTATTTCTTTTGGGAAAAATTCGTTTGGCATACGTCATTTTCGGTATAAGTCCTACCGTCTGGAACGAATTAACGACGTATACCGAGGTACCACTGTAGTTTAGTTTTAGTTGAACACGCAAGCCCCCACAGCCGCTCGCAACCCCGGTTTGGTTTCCGGGGTTTGGGCTGCTCGTTGAGCGTTTCTTCTCCCAGGATTTTGCCACGCACCGCTGCGGGCATCTTCAGGAGGTGCTCGATCAGAATCGGCCTCTTTACTTATCGTGGAGAAACGAAGCCATCTGTCACCGAGGCCCAGTCGATCATCTCGCCAAGTGCTCACACTTACACACTGATTGCCTTGCAGTCGTCACACTCATTTCAGATGAACACGCTCTGATTGATCGGTGCACATGGAATGCGGTCGCTCTCTGCCTCCTTCGATTAGCACGGTCGGACTCGAAAGAAGTCCTACACACACGCATGCATGAACACGCCTATTGCTCTGCGCCTGTTTCATCCCCGGGTGGCTGATTAATAATGTCCGCTCGCCCGGCGTTTTGATCTTCATCCAAAAGATGCCAGGCAGAGAAAACCTTGGAGCTCCGCAGGGAGCTCGTGATGAATGCTGCCGGGCAGGTGGTGGCAGCCTTGGGCCCTGACCCTGGCATCGGGCCCAGTGGCAGAGGCTCGAGTGCAAGTCGGTCACGGGTTACGGTGCGTAGACGGGGGGGGGGGGGGGGGAGAGAGAAAGGGCCTCAGTCGCGTTTGGTTGTGGTCACGCCGTCTATCTTGCCAAAGCCCCTGTGGCCACTGCGAGCTTTGGCCTCGTGGTGGGAGGCCACACGCAGTGGGCAGAAGCGGCAGCAGCAGCACCGCTCGCTCTGCGCTCACGAAACCCCAAATCCATTCTTACGGGCTGCGCACGCAAAGTGCTGTTATCGAGCACCGGTTTGTGCACGCATGTGTGTACGTGGAACTTATTTCGCGCCGTACGTAGTCAACCGCGCTAGTCGGAGGTGTGGGGGAAAGGACAACAAACTAAATGCCAAAAGCAGGTCTAAGGAAATGAGTTTGTCAATCTAGATGGTGATTTACAAGTGCATAGCTCCGGTGACTTCCTAATATCGGAAGGAAGAGCATTCCAGACGGCCACAGAAGCGCATCTGAAAGCGTGCGATGCCGTGACCGTGTTACGAAATTGGCGAGGTACTGTGGTTCATTTGTGGCAAGCGATTCGTGTGACGAACCACCTGATATGTACACAGCCACGCCAAGTACTCATTTGAGGCTGAGCCAACCTAGAGGGAAGGCTCAGAACAGGTTGACGATATCTCTCGCGGCTGACGGCACACCCGCGCGCAGGATGCCTTTAACATCCATCGCGGGCGACAGAAGGGCAGAGGATGCTTTGGGATAGATTTTTTTCGTCAATATTTTATCGCCGTAATTCGTGCAACTTGTCAGTTTTGCTATGAATGTTTTAGTTCCCAACACTTCTCATGTTAAAAAAAAAAGATATATTTAAAGATGCCTGTACCACCGCCACAGCAGAACTGAGATTGTGTTTGTAACGAGGAAACCACATTCGGCCCCTTCGTCAATCCGCTGTTGGATGAGGGCCTCCCCACACCAACGAGGTCACGATGGCTGTTTGACCATACTTCACCGCATTGGTGTCGTATGGTTCAACAACTCTGTAATTGTTATTATTATTCGCTTTTATCATAGGTCTTCGTTTTATTGGAATTTCGAGAGCAGTCATTGATATTGTTATTATCAGCTTCATATTTCCCTTAGATGGTATCTGTACTTGTGAGTGTCGTTTTATTTTTTTTCGTGCAGCGCTTTGAGATCCATTAAAAATGAAAGGCGCTTCACAAAATAGAGGTTGTTATTATTATTATTCAACAAGGGCCAGTTCAGATATTGTTCACCGCCGGGAATCAAACTCGGGTCACCGGCTCCACTTTGCAGCATCGCCACGCACCTTGCGATTACTCGCCCCCAGCTCAGCGCCGGATATTCATTGGGGCGTCGTCAAAAAGCACCCCTCAAACGACACCGTGGGCGGACTTGCTCAATTCACGGCTGTATATTCAATAAATAAAAGCAACTCCACATTCTGTCGCAACCATCACCGGGGTCAGCATCTCCTCCTGCAGATCTCTTGCGCCGCACCTGCGCGTTCCGCCGACCTTGATGCTATCGCCACCGTCTCCCCGTGGCAATTATAACGAGGCAGCTGCTGCTGCTGCTGCTGCGAGATGCTTGGGATGTCTCCCTTCTCTCGCGGTGGGAATTCTCTGTGGGCTCCCTCGGCTGATGCGAATTCTCGAGTGTCGCGGGGGCCACTTCCAAGTGCATTTCACAGTGTGCACCTCTTGCATATTTCCGTGGGTCCCAGCGCATCGATGCGCGTGATGTGTGATAGCGGGCGACGCGGTATAATTAGACTCGACGATCGCGCCCCACTGGACCCGTACCCATGACAGCGTCTGGGAGCAGCCCTCCACGTAGCGCCCCCCCCCCCCCCCTCAGCAGGATCCTGGGCCTGGGCTATGGCGAGCACACAAAACAATAGTTTCAAAGTTGCACCGTTGACAATTGCCGTTAAACAATGCGGCAACGAAACTGAAAATGAAACGAAACAATTTAATTTTATTTTACCAGGTAAGGCCCACTGAGCTGTATAGCTCTTTTTTTCAAATGATAGCTCATCTAAGTGGCTCATCACGTGGACATTTATGGCAGCCAAAGACTCTAAACGCGTGATGCCGATTCTAAATGTGGAAGTAAAAATTGGAGGACCAGGAGAAAAATCCACTTGACCACGGGGAGAAAGTACAAACTCCAAATATACAGCAGCAGGCGTCAGGGTTGGGATCGAACCCACGACCTCCTGTACACCAGGAGAGGCAGTTCACATCTCCTAGCCACCACGGCGCCCCAACTGACTGGTGATCAATGGCAACCAGAACAGAACAGTGGGACGCTGGCTACGCTGTCAATTGCGAGAGGCAGGCGAGCTGCTCAGAGGCCTGTGGCTCGCACGAGCGCAGGGAAGCCGTGGATTGCGGCTGTTCCCGGCCTCAAACCACCGCGACGCAACGTCAACCACCGCATTTCAGGCTAAGTCCGTCGGCGTCGACCACGCCGCGGGTGCTCGGCGAGGCGGTGCTTGGCGGCCTTTTGTGATCCAACGGTGACCGCCGCGGTGGTGGCGATTGGACATGGCAGGTGGGAACGGGGCCCTTCGTTGCACAAGCCACAACAACAGACGGAGGCCTTGGCCCGGTCGGTTTTCAGCATTCCGCCGCCGTCCGATTTTTGGGTGAAATCGCGCCGATGCGTTGAGCGCAGGCTAATGGGGCAACATTGGCCCCGCTTCGTGACGATGTGGCTCTGGCCGCGAGAGCGTCGCTCTCTGCGGGGACGGCTGTTGTCCAGGTTTCGCTGCGTCATTGCAGGAGCCCGAGGCGCTGTGTGGTGCTGTCATAATGACCCTGCGTGAAACTCAAACCCCCGTCCATTTGCATGCATGCAGCATTTTTTTTTTAACGCTACACTACGCTAATGTGTTCATTAATCTTTTAATATTTCCGTTCGGGGATAAATATTTTATTTTCTTGGAGACCCACTCGGATGTGCCTGGGGTTATTTTTTTTATTCAGTAAATTCCTTTAACTGACACTCACAAGCAAGCCATCTCAGGCGCCGTATCCACCATAGAAGCCACCCGCTGTAGCGGCGTGTGATATCTGTACGCGCGCTGTACGTACCTTGCAGACGCATTGATTTTGTGCGCACATGAGTTCGTAGCGGCCATCGTTGTGTTAATGTGGCACACGTCCCTTTTGCCGCGTGCTCTGGCGGCGTTCCGCGCGCTGTTTGCATGTGGCGCAGACTTTTGCTTGCTCAGTTAAGCCCGGGTACTGGGAGACAAATGCACTCCCCGTCTAAAAGATTTCTGGGTCAATGCATCACCGGCACTTAATTTATTATTAATCAGCAGCCAGCCTGAAGACTGGCGAGTCATATGGTCTTCACGGCATGTATGTACTGTATGCTGAACTTCTTTCGCACCATACGTAGCCAACCTTGCTCATCCGAGGTGTGGAGGAAGGACAATATAAATGTGTCGGTAAACTTGTCATCACCCGACACAACCAATTAGTGAGGTTTTGTAAACAAAACGTGCCAATTCGCTACAAGTTCAGAACACTGCTTGTGAGTTGTGAATGTGGGTTCACTCTCCAACACACCGCTTGTGTGTTGTGAATGTGGGTTCACTCTCCAACACACCGCTTGTGTGTTGTGAATGTGGGTTTACTCTCCAACACACCGCTTGTGTGTTGTGAATGATGGTTCACTCTCCAACACACCGCTTGTGAGTTGTGAATGTGGGTTCACTCTCCAACACACTGCTTGTGTGTTGTGAATGCGGGTTCACTCTCCAACACACCGCTTGTGTGTTGTGAATGCGGGTTCACTCTCCAACACACCGCTTGTGTGTTGTGAATGTGGGTTCACTCTCCAACACACCGCTTGTGTGTTGTGAATGTGGGTTCACTCTCCAACACACCGCTTGTGTGTTGTGAATGTGGGTTCACTCTCCAACACACTGCTTGTGAGTTGTGAATGTGGGTTCACTCTCCAACACACCGCTTGTGTGTTGTGAATGTGGGTTCACTCTCCAACACACCGCTTGTGTGTTGTGAATGTGGGTTTACTCTCCAACACACTGCTTGTGTGTTGTGAATGTGGGTTCACTCTCCAACACACCGCTTGTGTGTTGTGAATGTGGGTTTACTCTCCAACACACTGCTTGTGTGTTGTGAATGTGGGTTTACTCTCCAACACACCGCTTGTGTGTTGTGAATGTGGGTTCACTCTCCAACACACCGCTTGTGTGTTGTGAATGTGGGTTCACTCTCCAAGACACCGCTTGTGTGTTGTGAATGTTGGTTCACTCTCCAACACACCGCTTGTGTGTTGTGAATGTGGGTTTACTCTCCAACACACCGCTTGTGTGTTGTGAATGTGGGTTCACTCTCCAAGACACCGCTTGTGTGTTGTGAATGTGGGTTCACTCTCCAACACACCGCTTGTGTGTTGTGAATGTTGGTTCACTCTCCAAGACACCGCTTGTGTGTTGTGAATGTGGGTTCACTCTCCAACACACCGCTTGTGTGTTGTGAATGTGGGTTCACTCTCCAACACACCGCTTGTGTGTTGTGAATGTGGGTTTACTCTCCAACACACCGCTTGTGTGTTGTGAATGTGGGTTCACTCTCCAACACACCGCTTGTGTGTTGTGAATGTTGGTTCACTCTCCAACACACCGCTTGTGTGTTGTGAATGTGGGTTTACTCTCCAACACACCGCTTGTGTGTTGTGAATGTGGGTTCACTCTCCAAGACACCGCTTGTGTGTTGTGAATGTGGGTTCACTCTCCAACACACCGCTTGTGTGTTGTGAATGTGGGTTCACTCTCCAACACACCGCTTGTGTGTTGTGAATGTGGGTTCACTCTCCAACACACCGCTTGTGTGTTGTGAATGTGGGTTCACTCTCCAACACACCGCTTGTGTGTTGTGAATGCGGGTTCACTCTCCAACACACCGCTTGTGTGTTGTGAATGTGGGTTCACTCTCCAACACACCGCTTGTGTGTTGTGAATGTGGGTTCACTCTCCAACACACCGCTTGTGTGTTGTGAATGTGGGTTTACTCTCCAACACACTGCTTGTGAGTTGTGAATGTGGGTTTACTCTCCAACACACCGCTTGTGAGTTGTGAATGTTGGTTCACTCTCCAACACACTGCTTGTGAGTTGTGAATGTGGGTTTACTCTCCAACACACCGCTTGTGAGTTGTGAATGTGGGTTCACTCTCCAACACACTGCTTGTGTGTTGTGAATGTGGGTTCACTCTCCAACACACCGCTTGTGTGTTGTGAATGTGGGTTTACTCTCCAACACACCGCTTGTGAGTTGTGAATGTGGGTTTACTCTCCAACACACTGCTTGTGTGTTGTGAATGTGGGTTCACTCTCCAACACACCGCTTGTGAGTTGTGAATGTGGGTTCACTCTCCAACACACCGCTTGTGAGTTGTGAATGTGGGTTCACTCTCCAACACACCGCGTGTGTGTTGTGAATGTGGGTTCACTCTCCAACACACTGCTTGTGTGTTGTGAATGCGGGTTCACTCTCCAACACACTGCTTGTGAGTTGTGAATGTGGGTTTACTCTCCAACACACCGCTTGTGTGTTGTGAATGTGGGTTTACTCTCCAACACACCGCTTGTGAGTTGTGAATGTGGGTTCACTCTCCAACACACCGCTTGTGAGTTGTGAATGTGGGTTCACTCTCCAACACACCGCGTGTGTGTTGTGAATGTGGGTTCACTCTCCAACACACTGCTTGTGTGTTGTGAATGCGGGTTCACTCTCCAACACACTGCTTGTGAGTTGTGAATGTGGGTTCACTCTCCAACACACCGCTTGTGAGTTGTGAATGTGGGTTCACTCTCCAACACACCGCTTGTGTGTTGTGAATGTGGGTTCACTCTCCAACACACCGCTTGTGTGTTGTGAATGTGGGTTCACTCTCCAACACACCGCTTGTGTGTTGTGAATGCGGGTTCACTCTCCAACACACCGCTTGTGTGTTGTGAATGCGGGTTCACTCTCCAACACACCGCTTGTGTGTTGTGAATGTGGGTTCACTCTCCAACACACCGCTTGTGTGTTGTGAATGCGGGTTCACTCTCCAACACACCGCTTGTGTGTTGTGAATGCGGGTTCACTCTCCAACACACCGCTTGTGTGTTGTGAATGTGGGTTCACTCTCCAACACACCGCTTGTGTGTTGTGAATGCGGGTTCACTCTCCAACACACCGCTTGTGTGTTGTCAATGCGGGTTCACTCTCCAACACACCGCTTGTGAGTTGTGAATGTGGGTTCACTCTCCAACACACCGCTTGTGAGTTGTGAATGCGGGTTTACTCTCCAACACACCGCTTGTGTGTTGTGAATGTGGGTTCACTCTCCAACACACCGCTTGTGAGTTGTGAATGTGGGTTCACTCTCCAACACACTGCTTGTGTGTTGTGAATGTGGGTTCACTCTCCAACACACCGCTTGTGAGTTGTGAATGTGGGTTCACTCTCCAACACACCGCTTGTGAGTTGTGAATGCGGGTTTACTCTCCAACACACCGCTTGTGTGTTGTGAATGTGGGTTCACTCTCCAACACACCGCTTGTGAGTTGTGAATGTGGGTTCACTCTCCAACACACCGCTTGTGAGTTGTGAATGTGGGTTCACTCTCCAACACACCGCGTGTGTGTTGTGAATGTGGGTTCACTCTCCAACACACCGCTTGTGAGTTGTGAATGTGGGTTCACTCTCCAACACACCGCTTGTGAGTTGTGAATGTGGGTTCACTCTCCAACACACCGCGTGTGTGTTGTGAATGTGGGTTCACTCTCCAACACACTGCTTGTGTGTTGTGAATGCGGGTTCACTCTCCAACACACTGCTTGTGAGTTGTGAATGTGGGTTCACTCTCCAACACACCGCTTGTGAGTTGTGAATGTGGGTTCACTCTCCAACACACCGCTTGTGTGTTGTGAATGTGGGTTCACTCTCCAACACACCGGTGTGCTGAACTAGTAGCGCAATTGGCACGATTTGTTTACGTGACGAACGTTATCCAATTGGCCGTGCCGGGTGCTGGTGGTGGGTTTAACGACAAAACATTTATATTTACGCGATCTAACCCAGGTGGGGAGGGAGGGGGACCTCTATTACAACATCATGCAATGGACGAAAGCGACAAGCGGTCAGTTCACACGAGACAGTGAATAAGCAGAGGGCAGGGACACCAAACGGACACGGACATGTTCGCGCGTTGTTTGAAATGCGTGGTATCCTGGCCCCATGCTGCGACAGTGAAGACTCCCACAAACGCGGCCCCGAGAGGCTTTACAGCAGTGAGCACTGGCGGACTAGCCTGTGCCGTCGAGTGCTCAAATACGCAGTTAACCGGCGCACAGTTGCCTGCCACTGCTGCTGTCACCTCGGTCCCATTTGCTCAAATCTGTCGCGACGGTGAACGAAGGCGAGAGGTTGTTCGCAGTGCGCGCCTTCAGGAGCTGCCGTTGGTTTCTGCACAGTGAATGTTCGCGTGTTTGAATATGTCAACGAGACGGGAACAGTGGAGATAGTGATGCGATCGATCGCCCCCCCGATAGGATCGCATCCCCATCGATGGCGCTGAAATAGCGTAGTGTATCTCGACATTTAGGTGCGTGATTTCACGCATGTATCATGAGTTGAAGAATCAATTTCATCGGCAAAATTGTACATTTTGACGCGTCGAGTTTTGACAAAGCAACCACAACGTATAAAAAAACAAGTCGGTGTCGGCTGGTGCCACGCGGGCTGAGTACTCTGAACTCCAGTGACCGTGCTATGGGCACATGCACCTATTTGGATAAAAACAACGGTGATCTTTTTTTATTTGAAGCTTTCTTGACTGCAAGAATCCATACTCTTTGGTTCTTCCGGTAAAGTCACGTCGGTAGAAATCTATTATTTTTTCTACAAAAGAATATGGTATTTTTTAAAAATAATTTTATTTCACCAGGTAATGCCCACTGAGCCATGTAGCTATTTTTCAGAAGCGACCTGGCCACTAATGATATCCGCAACGAAGTGGCTTACCGTCTTGAACTGTATAGCAGCCAAATACTCGAAACACATGTTTCTAAATGGCCGTATAACCCAGAATTCTATTAACTTCAAACGATTATTCCACCTCTTCTCTAACTCAGACAAATGACAGGAATGGAAAAGGAGTTTAGACGTTTAAAAAAATACCGTATGATTATCACGTTGACAGGTTAGGATCATAGGTTTTCTTCAAGACCAGAGGTCGCATCATCATCATCATCGTCGTCAAGACCAAAGGTCCTTGGTTACTTTCATTCCGTACGAGCCGTGACCCGGCACGCTGAAAATTCATCGTGTAATTGAATAACAAACCGACTTCTTATAACGCAGAGTGGTAATAATGATAGGTCCTTACACAATTCGACGCCTGCCGATTGATTTTAAGCCACGAGTGAATGAGTAATGACACCGCTACCAACTGTCTCAAAAGCACGCACGGGGGGTGGCGAGGAGGGGTGGGGGTGCTGGGTACGCGTCGCCACAGCTCAGATGGCAAGCCTCCTCCTGGCCGTGCCTGTAATCTTCCTTCACGGAGGCCGGCTGGTTGGCGGTACGGGGAGGCCTTGTACTCAACACGGCCGCCTGCCAGTGCATCCTCCTCGCCCCGCGGGGTGCACAGCGGGAGCTCGTCCGCGTGTTCCGCCACTCGGTGTTGGCTCTTTAATGTCAGGACATCCGCGGCGCGACTTAACGAACGCGTGCATTTTTTTCCCACGTCGGTCTGCCGGCTCGCACGCCGCTGACAACAGGAGGACGCGCTTCGGCCATGCGCGCACGTATGCGCTGGTTCACCCGTGCGCGCGTACACACGTGTGGGTTCACCAGTGCGCTCGTACACACGTGCGCGGGTTCACCAGTGCGCTCGTACATGGGGTGCGATTCGCAAAAGAAACGGCACTTGGCAAACAAACGATGCGCAGCCCGCTCCACGTCGTCCCAATGTCGCAAAGTTTGCCAGCACACCAGAATCAGCAAAAGTTTATTTTGATTATTATATTATTGTTTGTTTTGATTATGCAAGCCTCACAGAGTCTCACGGCTTTTCCATCAGAGTCCTGCCAAGTTTTTTGTTGTTATTGCAGTCGGTGGCCGACGATTGCTACGTAGGTTCCAAGTGAGGAATTTGCAGGTAATAAAAAAAATCGAATTTAGAAAGTTTGGACTTAGATACTGGCGCACGACTGCCTGCTCTTGTGAATGACGTCGCGGGATCTTTCACGTCCACTCCGAAGCAGACGGCGCGTGGCATCGCCATCGTGGCGGTGGCGATCGCACGCAGCGCAGTCATAATTGTCGTGGACACCGCGGCAGTCGAGCGGTGAACCTCTCAACGAACGGCAAAACGCGCTTACGGCTCGGCCCTGCCACCGACCGCTCTCTTCTGACCGAGCGAACGGCCCCATCGCCATCAACCGCGAGCGAGTGACCACGACCGCAGATTGGCGCAGCTTCGGCTCGCTCTTCCGAGGTGATCGAGCGTGGTGGGGTGGTCCTTTCGCAGGTTGACACACACAACATCCATGTGCGTGGCCACGTGGGTTACAAGGGTGCTTCGTGTAACCAGGAGCAAAAACTCAAGACAGCAGGACATTTGCATTTCAGTTTAACATGGACAATATCCATAACAAAGGATTTTTGGGTTAGATCATTGCAAATGTAAATGTGTTGTTAAACCCACCACCACCCAACACAGCCAATTAGTAAGGTTTGTCGCGTAAACAAAAAGTGCAATTCGTTACGAGTT
Source organism: Lampetra fluviatilis (assembly GCF_964198595.1). NCBI lineage: Eukaryota > Metazoa > Chordata > Hyperoartia > Petromyzontiformes > Petromyzontidae > Lampetra > Lampetra fluviatilis. The sequence continues at coordinate 16,134,097 of NC_136280.1, forward strand.
CAACACATCGGTGTGTTGGAGAGTAAACCCTACAGCATTTACTATTTGAGTACCGTTGACGTTTCGCCGCTAATTACGACCAGCCTGGTCAGACGACAGCCACATCATTTATAGAGAAATCCTCCTGCTGTTTCGGTCTTAAATGGAGTGACCTGGTCACACAAAAATGACAAAAGCTAATTTAAATCAAGTAGATCGATTGAGTAAATAGAAATCAGAGAGGAAAACCTACCCTGTCAAAACGATGAGCAATACATGTCTTGTAACATAAAGTCGGTCCAGGCAGAATATTTTTAGACCGATCATAGTAGAATTACAAATTGAGTCATGGATATAGGGCGACTCTTGGACTAAAATGTGAATAGACAACGATATATATGTGACGTCATCATAAAGCTGTGGTGGAAAATACGTGGATTGCAATCTACAGATGGATCGCAAATTATATTTAGTGGATCTCAGGACAAATTAGAACATTGCCAAGGCATACAATAGTGGCGTGTAGATCGCTGGGATGCGATGGGCGTGAGACAGATGGGGGAGCGCTGAGATGGACACACAAAGACAAAGATGCCCCGTGTAGCCTTGACAGGCTGTTTGGCCAAGTGCTGTTATCGAGCACATATAAAGGCCGGCACGTCACACGAGCGAGTAGGTTACCAGGACCTCACCCGACCGCCTTTGTCTCCCCCAGTGGCGATGTTTACACACCGCACCAGGCACTTATTTGCGGCCGAGTCGATCTAGCGGAGGGCCCAGGACCGGTTCAGACAATCGTCAACGGTGATGGCCGTGAGCGGGAATCGAACCGCGAGTCACCGGGTTCATAGTGCAGCGTAGCGCTAACTGCTGCACCACCGCTCCCCACACGCATAGACGGACAGCTCGGATATCTGAATTCTAATTCGCAGCGACGCAGATCCACATATCTAGCTTCTTGAGCAATAAATCTAGAGTTGTTGAAGGTAAAAATGGTAGTTGTTTACCAAAACATTTGCTAAGGCCCGAATGACCCGAATAATTGTCTGATGGTATGGAGATCGGTGTCAAAATCACGGCACAGAGGGGCGTGGTCCTTTGTGAGTGAGCGGGGAGGGAGGTGAGCGCCATGTCCCCTAGTCAGGTTTGCATCACAATAGGTTCGATGACTTCGATACACACGTATATAGACACGCAAACCTTTCGTTGGTTGTATAAGTTCATAACGGTAGGTTTTTACCCTTTTAACTGGTACAAAACTGACACCTTTATTCAAGGCATCATGTTTGCAATGACCACAACACAAGTAGTCAATAAAGCAAACAAAAAGAAGCAACTCTGATAAGGATAATAATATGCACTGTCCTTGAAGTTGATTAGCCCACACCCGAGACGGCTTTCTTTAGAGCCTAGTCCCCATTGGTGTAGGGCCAGATGACACCAGAGCCTAGTCCCCATTGGCCCTACACCAATGGGGACTAGGCTCTAAAGAAAGCCGTCTCGGGTGTGGGCTAATCAACTTCAAGGACAGTGCATATTATTATCCTTATCAGAGTTGCTTCTTTTTGTTTGCTTTATTGACTACTTGTGTTGTGGTCATTGCAAACATGATGCCTTGAATAAAGGTGTCAGTTTTGTACCAGTTAAAAGGGTAAAAACCTACCATTATATTTTGCCACTGGTAAAAGAGATCTCATAGTGTATAAGTTCATAACGTGAATGGCAATTGCGTGGATGGCTGTTGCGGGCCGAGTTAATGTCGAGTTGGTCGGGCCTAGCTGGCCGTGCACGTGGTCGGGCCTGCGCTCTTGCCTAGTTCATCGCCCACGTGGTTGGGCCTGAGTTAGGCCAAGCGTGGCTCATGCACCTCGTGATGCACTGGGTGTGAATAAAACGCAATAGCGTCCCAGCGGTTCTCTTGACATTTTTTGTTTATTTTTGCATTAGGATTTCTTTTTCTTACCCCCTTTGTTAAGGAATGCAAAAAAAACAAGGCACTCGGTTACTCGACCTAGTTTATTTTAAAGGATATATACCATTATGGGCTTTTAAAGGACAACTTGTTTCCATCTGACCAACTGCCAAATCGCTGTCTGTGGTGCTGACGTTAAGAACAAAACGCCACTTTTTTCAAGTTTTCTTGCCGTGGGTTTCACACCTGATGGTGATTGCTTGTGTTGCAGTCGAAACGTCGTGAGGATTTTATTGTTTTATATTTATTATTTTATTATTTCCCTTCTACGTGACTTTACCGAAAGAACCAAGAATATGAATCCCTGCAGTCACGAAAGCTTTAAATCAAGACTTCACAATCGATGGAAAGTTGTTCTTTCATACTCTGTAATTGCACGTCTGCTACATGCGCCGTACATTGTGACAGGACAGCTACAGAAAACGTGTCGTACAGAAAACGGAATATAATTACGTAAAGTAGCTTCCCGCATTTATAAAATAACAACGCAAGGTCTTTATGTGGTTAATTGCAGGTCATTATTGTTCACGGCGTTCCGGGAGATCGCACAGCCCTTTGAGATCCACCAACTTGGATGGATACACGGTGCTTGGTGACTCGGCCATCACCATTAACAAAGAATGGACAGCTTGGCGTACAGCAGTCGCGCACGAATGTGCAGCAAACGCAACGAGAAATTAAATTGCACCGACACTGTTGAAAAGCTGTGGCGATGCGTCGTTAACTACCTCGCCTGGTATCGAGGAGGTCATCGTTTCGACGCTTGCGTATGGGGGGGGGGGGGGGCAACTGACAATGTACGCATAGGAAACGGGGGAGGGGGGGTGAAGCCTCGATAATAATGTGTCTACATTGGCCTTCAGATAAGTTAGATAGTTCGGCGGTGGACTATCTGTTTTCTTAAACACGTTAATATTATTAATCCTTGATCGCTTCTGCGTGGATTAAATATTGACCGTTATATAGGATTCGGGGGGGTGGGGGGGGGGGGTAAAAAGTCCACGTGCGTACAGAGAGGGGGGGGGGGTCAAGTTTTGACAGATTTTTGCGTGCGTACTAAATGGATGGCCCCTAAGCCACTTCGTTGAGCTATCATTTGTGATATGCCAGGTCGCTTCTGAAAAACAGCTACGTAGAAGCTCAGTGGGCCTTACCTGGTAAATAAAAACTAGTTTATGTATGTTTAACTCATTTTACACCGCACGTAGCCAAACGTGCTAATTGTAGATGCGGGGGAAGGACAACAAACTAAATACAAAAAGCAGTTTTAAGGAAATGACTTTAATATCGATTATTTAAAAGTGCATAGCTCCAGTGACTTCCTAATATCGGAATATCGTTCCAGACGGCCAAAGAAGCGCATCTGGTAGGGGCCGTCCATAAATGACGTCACGCACCTAGGGGGGGGGGGGGGTCAGACATTTGTGACGATGTGTGACGCGGGGGAGGAGGTTGAGAAATGTGACGTCACATCAAAATGCGCAACTTTAAATAAATATAGACCACACGTTCTACTTTTTAAAAAGACTTATTAAATAGACTGTTTAATAAATGTTTTCTCCTACAACATCAGAGTGTAGCGCCACATTAAATACGCACTACAATGACAATAGTTTAAAGCGATTTGAAGCATGTTTTATTTGGGGGGGGGGCAGAGCTTTGTGACGTCATATTTGAGGGGGAAGGTCTGACTTTTTGTGACACCATGTGACGAAGGGGGGGGGGGGGTCAAAAAACGTCCAAAATCGCGTGACGTCATTTATGGACGGCCCCATAGCGCGTGATGCAGTGACCGTTTTTGTTCGATGACAAGTCAAAAGCTGCTGCGAGGATGACCGGAGTTCGCGTGGACGATGGTTTATGTTCCTTGACGAGATCAGCGAGGTGTTGTGCTTCATTTGTGGCAACATGCGTTTGTAAACGGACGAAGCTCTCTCCCTTTTCCCAATGCCACAGCCCCTCCCACTTCTTTAGAGGCCCCACAATTTCCTCTGTGCCTCAGTGACACTTCTTGCCCCGTGCCTCTGTGTGCCTTTCTCGTGCTGCGTCCTGTTTCCGTCACTCCGTCTCCGTCCGCCATCTACACAGAGGCCCCCATTCGTAATCCATAAGCAAATGTGCAATTTCCTTGCCAATTGCTCTTTTGTATTATATCAGGCCAATAAAAACCCACCGCCACTCTGGACTCAAAAGTCAGAGGCTTCCCTTGGCGCCGTGTCTATTGCTCTCATGTATCTGTGGATCGTGCCTCGTTGGTGCCAAGGTTGGGTGAGGCTTTGGCATCTTTGGTTCTTAAATAGCACCAGAGGCGTCGCCTACAGCCGTGGTGTTGGTGTGATGACCACATCGGGCCGTTCTCACATTCGCGTTTAATAATAATACTACTCATTTTATAGAGCGTCATTCATGCTAATAGCATCCCATAACACTGCGTATTAATTGTGCTAGCTTTTTTGCCCATCCAAGGACGGGTGTATATTGCAGTAAATCTGAAATATTCAAGAGAAAAATTGTTCAGCTCATAATTATTAATGAGGGGGGGGGGGGGGGTTGCCCCATGTGGAGGGATGTCACCCGCTAATGGTTATTGGGGAGGGGTGCGGCATGTGAGTGACGTCACCCCCTCATGGTTGTTGTGGAGGGGTGCGGCAGTGGAGTGACGTCACCCACTCATGATTATCAATGAGGTGAGGGGTGCGGCATGTGGAGTGCACGACCTTCTTGTGCGTTAGTGTAAATCTCCACGCGGGCATGAATATTAATGAAGGGGGGGGGGGGCCTCTTTTGCAGTGACGTCACGCACGGATGTAGCACTGTGTTGCGTATATTTATTTTTTACCGTCACTTTCTGCAAAGAAACGTCTTGAAGCGACTTTGCGTAATGAATTATTTAATTCAGCTCGACCTTCCTCTGCGTTCGTGTAAAAATCCATCCACTCATGAATATTAATGAGAGGGGGCTGGGCTTCATGTGGAGTGACGTCACGCGCGGGACGGACAGAGATTTCTGGGTGATAATTGTAGGTAATACTGGTAGGAACGAAGTGAACCAGCCTACAATAGATTATATCGTCCGTCCATCCGTCCGTCCGTCCGTGTAGCAACATCGCCCCCTAATGCAAACACTTGGCAGGACCCTACAAAAACCTTTAGACTCAGTGACGCTTTCCTGGCTAAACAAGTGTAACATTCCCTTATAATTCCCTGAGATAGCTTTTAATTAAAACATTTAAATTAAAAATTTACTCACAGCGGCCTAAAGCCTACAGCTAGGCCTAAAGCCTAGAACTAGGCCTCAAACTCTCCCTTCGTATCGTACCCCCGCGTGTGTGAAAGGGAGTTAATGTTTAACAATGTTACATTCCCTGATGTTTTTTTTTAATAAAAACATTTACATTTAAAGCTTTTACATTAATAATTAAAACATTTAAATTAAAAATTTACTCACAGCGGCCTAAAGCCTACAGCTAGGCCTAAAGCCTAGAACTAGGCCTCAAACTCTCCCTTCGTATCGTCCGATTAGGTGTAGCAACATCGCCCCCTACTGCAAACACTTGGCAGGACCCTACAAAAACCTTTACACTCAGTGAGGCTTTCCTGGCTAAACAAGTGTAATAATACATGTTTATATTATTTGGTTATTCGTTCCTACCAGCCCACCCCGCAGGGACCTGTTATCAGGACCAAATCCCATATACAGCCTCTGCCAAGCAAATGAAAACCCCATGTCCAAGCAAAATCCAACATGAATAAACAAATTTAGAAATGGCACCAAAACACAAGAACAATAGTTATCACAACAAGGAATTGAGTCCACGAGGCCTGCTACTATTCCTACTGCACGTGTCAGAGCACAGTCCCAACTTCCCAAACAAGCCAGGACACTTTAACAGTTCGGACTCATTTAAAAAGCTGAACTGATTCCCAGGCCTCGCCTGGGTCGACTCAGCCTTAAATGATTACCTGGTGCGGTGTGTAAAACCATCGCCACTGGGGAGACAAAGGCAGTCGGGCGTAGTTGCTACACACCCCCTCCTGTGTCGTGCCGGAATTCATAAGTGCTCGCTAACAACACTTGCCCCAACAGTCTGTTAAGGCTACACGGGGGATCTTTTGTCTTTTTCTACAGTGCAAAGAGGCTCAGTGTAGCAGAGACCCGTGGCTCGGATTACAGTATGTTGAACTTCTTTCGCACCGTGCTAATCGGAGGTGCGGGCAAAGGGCAACAGACGAAACACAACAACGACAACAACAAGAAGCAGTTGTTAAGAACCGGGGTGAAGGACTCGCATGAGGGTCCCCCTCTGTGCTTCAGTGGCCCCCGTGGTCTTGGCTTGGTTTTCTTTGCCCGGCTCGAGCCGTGAGGGAGATGGAGGCTGCTCCATCGTGCGTGCGGCCACGTCGGGGTGCGCGTCAACGGCGTCGGCGCAACGGCTTCGCCAACCTTCCTGAAGGACACGGGGGGGGGGGGGGCGCTTGAGAGACCGAGAGATCCCCACGTCTCCGTTAGCCGCAACAATCCCGCGCGCGAGTTAACCGCTTGCAAGCACGCGACAATCCCGTGTGCGCGTTTCCAACGGAGCAACGGCCCGATTGTCCGAAGCTCGCCGAAAACGCTTGGGTGCGATGTAATTCAATTGAGACCGATAAGATTTCCCCGACAAGCACTGAGACTCCAGCCTGAACAGAGCGCAGCGGTGCCAAGAGTCCCGTCACTGTTTGTTCTCTCGTCCACGTGACGTCGCCCGAACATTTGCTAACGATGCCGAAACGACCCGATTGTAGAATCGATGATCGGCAGTCACGAGCCGCACCGCCCTTATCCACGTCTGCGCCATTCGGCGTAGATGCCAAGGAGTCTCTTGGGAATTTTTATTTTTATGATTCGCCGGAAATCACGCCGTCCTAAACTAGAAGATCTCTGCAGTTTTGCGCTCTCCCGTAAATCCAGTGCATGCCGTGGCGCTCTGGCGGGAGATGGGGTCACAGATATGCAGTCATGAATTAACCGAGGAGCCGATAATATGCCTCCTTCCCATATCTGTCCTTCCGCGTAAAAAAATATGTCGCATCGGTCACACGGCCTTTACGAAAACATATATGTAGCAGCATTGGTTCAACGAAGGCAAAGCTCTGGACCAATTTCGACTTTCAACGTCTCATCAGCTGTCAGGCTCGCTTCAACCAATGCCGGTGAGCCGCCAGATATTTCGAGGCAAGGGCCTTGTCTATTTTATAAATGCGTCCCAGTTCGACGCAAAACTAGAAAAATAGAAAACCAAACGTAATCATTGCTGTGGTTCATACTCTTTGGGGTTTTTTTCGGTAAAGTCACGTAGGTAAAAAATCTAACAAAATGTATGAAAACAACTAAAATAAATCACGACGTTTCTGGCGAAACACAAGTGTCTTTCTTCAGGTGGGGACAACGTAGCGAAAGCACAACCGCTTAAGTGTGTCTGAGAGATGGCAGTGATGAGGAATTATATAGTCGCGGGGGATGGAGGGAGGGGGGGGCATGGTGAGTGTGTGGGCGGGCTGTGGACTGGGAGGCAACGTTGTGAAAGCAACGGACTCTGGGAGGCAACACATGGAGTTCAAACTGAAGCTTTGTGATGCAGGGGGCGGAAGTAAATAAGAAAGCGAAGATTAAGCAGCCTTTTGTTATGCTGCCGGGCGGGGGGGGGGGGGTAAGATGAAAAACGTGAGCTAATAGTGATGGTAGTGTGTGAAGCTGGGGGTAACAGACTGGGAATATGATTATGAAAATAAATCTCAACTGGCTGTCTAGCAGTAAACTGCACGGCAGCTAAAGTTTAACTTGGTTAATTACATCCTTCCAATGCTTGCTCAATTTGAATCCATCCTCTCGGTTTAAGTTATGTCTATGTTTTTATATCTGGACTAGCGGATGGCTTCATGGACAAACCCGTTAGCAACATCAGCAAAAACGAACGTTCTGAACACATCGCACCGGGTACTAATTTGAGGGTGAGTCGACCTAAGGGAGACCCAGGACCGGTTCAGATAATCGTCACTGGTGTAAGCGGCCGGAAGTGGGAATCGAACTCGGGGCGTCAGGTTCGTAGCAAACCGCCGCGCCACCGCTCCCAACCCCCCCCCACCCCCCCACCCCCCCACCCCCCCACAAGCCCATGAAGGGGAGGTGCTCCCCTCCATTGCTTCTGCCCTTTTTGTTGTGGAGAGGAGAACGTGGAGTGAGGGGAAAGCTCCGGTTTGCCTCGCGGTTTGCCACGCTTCCACTCGTACCTCACGCACTGCGCTCCACGGTACTGGGCCTGGTCATTGTGGCCCTGCACAGCGTCGTATTGAGTGCAAAGTGGCCCATGAATCCTCGCCACTGCAGAGATATTATAAGGGTGTCATCGTACACACGCGTGCCCGCTCTTTTTTTTTTTTCACCGTCAACTAAGCAGGCGACTGAATATTGAGAGCGCGATGTGGTTCAGAAGTGAGGAAAGTGCAGAAAGAGTTAAAAAAAAACCTGTTAGCGAGTGGGAGGTGGCCGGGTGGCTCAGAATATGGCCCAAGGAGCTGGAATTGCTGAGCTGCTGCTATGATTCAAACTGGGTCCTCTTGGTGGTATTGGCCCACGTCACTCAAGAACAACCCTCGCCTTAATTCTGGCTCAGCAAACTTATTTTGGCCAAAAAAATTCCAGTTCTGACAATTAAAATATCAGTCTGCCATGCGATGGACATTATTCGCGGATCCACATTGGGTGGCACGGTGTCTCTGCCCTGGCCTGTGTGGACCCAGATGTCACTGGCCAGGATCTAAGAGGTAGCTCTGCCTTATCTGCTTCAGTGGAGCTGTTCTCTCGAACACAAAAGGGACGTGCTGCTCTGCGAGAGATGCGAATGGACCGCTTTGTCTCGGGACGTGACAATGGCGATAACGTTTTGAAAAGAGATTTTGAAAAAAAAAGGCCAACGGAGGAATTGTGGGCAAGCAGGAAGCGCGAGTGACTTGGAATGGCGAGGAGGCGAGGGCCGCTGAGAGGCTCTCGGGGCGCGAGAGCGGAGAGGGCAGACCGCAGGCACGTGAGCTGTACCGTGGCAGTTGCGTGCAATGTCACTTGGATTCACGTATAACGCCTTGAGACATAAGTGGAAGGCGCCTGAGAAATAGATGTGAATTATTATTATTATAGCGGCGTATAAAACACGACTTCGTCTCAAGACGTCGTCCCGAAGCGGTGGCCGTGTTTGTTTTGTCGAGAGAAGCAGTCGGCATGAACGGAGGGGAAAATCGGCTTCAGCGTGGACCTGAGCACGGGCATGATCTGTGGCGTGCCGTACTAGTAACGAATTGGCACGTTTTGTTTACGGGACAAACCTTACTAGTTGGCTGTGTCGGGTGGTGGCGGGTTTAACGACACGTTTATATTTACGCGATTTAACCCAACAAATCTTTATTATGGATGATATTGGTCGCGAAAGCCTCCTGCGTGTTATACTGATGGGCAGGGGCTTCAAAGCACGGATGCCTGGGGACAGCGAGGAGGATGGGTGACTGCCCACCCAATGAAGATTGACTTAGAAGCGTCCATAGAAAGCCTCGGTGGAGAGTGCGTGGAGGGGAGTAGAGTGAGATGAGAGGGGAAAGGTAGGAGAGTGCGTGGAGGGGGGGAGTAGAGTGAGATGAGAGGAGAGAGGTAGGAGAGTGCGTGGAGGGGAGTAGAGTGAGATGAGAGGGGAGAGGTCGGAGAGTGCGTGGAGGGAAGCAGAGTGAGATGAGAGGGGAGAGGGAGGAGAGTGCGTGGAGAGGTGCAGAGTGAGATGAGAGGGAAGAGGTAGGGGAGTGCATGGGGGGGGAGTAGAGTGAGATGAGAGGGGAGAGGGAGGAGAGTGCATGTAGGGGAGCGGAGTGAGATGAGAGGGAGGAGAGTGCGTGGAGGGGAGGCCCGCTCCTGCCTACGGTGTGTCGTGAATTGAGTTTGTCCGTTGTTACGGCGGTCACTGCATCGCGCGCTTTCAGATGCGCTTCTGCGGCCGTCTGGAAAGCTCTTCCTTCCGGTATTAGGAAGCCACTGAAGCTGTGCACTTTCAAATCTAAATTAAAAACAAATTTCTTTCGAACTGCTTCTCATGTTTAGTTTGTTGTCCTTCCCCCGCACCTCCGATTAGCACGTTTGGCTACGTACGGTGCGACAGAAGTTCAACACACACACACATACTTCCGTCCTGAGTAAATCCTAAATTTCTGTCTCCCACGTGGGGTTGTCTTAATGCGGTGTCAGATTTGGTGCTAAATCAGCGGGTAATCTTGTTAGTAATCCGGCATTATTCCAGCCTGCACATGTAGTCCTGGGCAAAGTGTTCATGCCGGCATTATTGTGCTGCAGATTTAATCTTGCAGAGTCCTTACCAAATACAAACAGCAAAGGATGTGGCATTGTCGGCTTTCGCGTAATATTATAAGTTGCACCATATTCCCCGAAGCTTGTGATGATAACACTCTGCCACCCTAAACCACTTACCCAAAGGTCGTAGGTTTGTGTGCACGTTGAACTTTTACACCGTACGTAGCCAACCGTGCTAATCGGAGGTGCGGGGGAAGGACAACAAACTAAACACAGAAAACGAATTTCTCAAGAAATTAATTTCTCAAGAAATGCGTTTTCTAAGAAATTCGTTTTCAATCGAATGAATGTGTGCGCTGCGCTACGAACCCGGTGACCCGAGTTCAATTCCCACCCACGGCGAAGAACAGTGACAGCGAATATCCGAACCGGTTCTGGGATTCCCCTAGGTCGACTCGTCCTTAAATGAGTACCTGGTGTGGTGTGTAGCAAACATCAGTGCTGGAGAGACAAAGACGGTTGCACGTGGTGCTGGCCACCCACCCCCCTCGTGTGCCATGCCGCCTTCACAGGTGCTGCCGCTCGCTAACAGCACTTGCCCCAACATTCTGGCCCCAACATTCTGTCAAAGGCTACGCGGCGGGTGGGGAGAGGCACCTCTGTGGTCTTGTGGCGGCTGATTTGTGTTTTTGTTGGTCAGGAGAGAATTAGCTGCTGGCTCGGTTTGGCGGGCACAGCCAATTTGACGGGGACGACTCCCCGAGTGTTTTCGATGGAACCCTTCGTCCAGACGTTGTTTTTCTAATTAAATTGCCTGATCCATGATTTGTGCTGTGCCTGCTGATATTGCAATTTACGATTTTAAAAAGTGAAATGCCTGCAGCGAAAATGCAGCCATGAATCAACATATTTTTTTTCCTTTTCATCGCTGTGAATCGCACGTTAAAAAAATGTAGTCATTTTGTCATTGCAGTATTTCCGGGAAAAGCGCCGGTACAGTCACAGCAATTTATATTGCTACAGTGCAGCAGCCATTAGCGTGTTGAATAGGGCTGAGAGTGTGGTGAGTGAGCGCTTGTGAAAAGTTCTCCGAGCGATATCCATTTGTGGTCACGCCTTGGGCCACTGAGTGTCCAGCTCTGGCCTCCCAACTTGACCTCTGAGCTGCTCCTGCAGAAGGCTCCTGCAGAAGGCGTTGGCAGTGCTGCTTAGTCACGTGGAGCGCCGCGGTGGCTAGGAGATGTTAACTCCCTTGCCTGGTACGCAGGAGGTCGTGCGTTCGATCCTGACCCTGACGATTTCTGCTGTATATTTGGAGTTTGCGTGTCTCTCTCCCCCCCCCCCCCCCCGTTGTCATGTGGATTTTTCTGCAGGCCCTCCGGGTTACCCCCCCCCCCCCCCACATTTAGAAACGTGCGTTTCGATTATTTAGATTATTTCGCTGCTATAAATTTCCACATGATAAGCCACTTCGCTGAGCTATCATTTGTGGCCAGGTCGCTTCTGATAAAGCTATATAGCTCATTGGTCCTCACCTGGTTTAATAAAAAAAATAGTTTAGTTTTGAGCTTCCATAGCCTGAGTAATACTTGCAAAGCATTCAGCTGATTAAACATTTCCCCATTTAGCATCAAGCACATGAACGAATGTAAATCAAACAGTTTTTTTTTAATCATTCTTGTTTACCAAGGAAAGAAAGCTTTACCGAGTCTCAAGACTCTTTTTCAGGAGGCTCCTGCCAAGGTTTTCACAGTCGGGTGGCGATGTTGCTGCTGCTGCTGTGAGGTCCCACTTCGAGTCATTTGCCGGTGCATTTTCAATATTGGGATGTTTGGACGATGCCAGTCCCATTGTGTGTTGTTGTTGTTTTATTCTGCGGAGAGAACCCGGAGGAAACCCCGTGCCGAACAGCGGGAGAACGTACAGACCTCCTATTAGCGCGGTTGGCTACGTACAGTGCGAAAGAAGTTCAACATACTTAGATATAGACTCCACGCAGTAAATCACCCACGTTGATATACAATCGAACCCAGGTCCCGTCTTAAAATGTTTAATTTATTTTACCAGATAAGGCCCCACTGAGATACACAGCGCTTTTTCAGAAGCGACCTGGCAATCACAAAGGATACTACTGTAGCTCACACGAAGTGACTCATGACGTGGACATTTAGAGCAGCCAAATGGGGGGGGGGGGGGTGGGGGGCCAGTCGAGCCGTTGTGTGGGGGGGGGGCACCGTGGCGGTGACATTTACCACGAAGGAAGAGTCGGGGGGCCAAAGGGACATTTGGTGGTGCCAGGGCCCAGCCCAGGATCCCCCAGAATGCAGCGCAGTGCAGACACCCTCCTGGGGAGGAGTTTACAAACTCATCGATGCTTTTCTTGAAAACAAACAAATGACAATAATACTATATTATTGGTTCTTTCAGTAAAGTCACGTAGAAGGGAAATAAAAGTAAAACATAATATAATTAAATTCTCACGACGTTTCGGCCACAACACAAGCAGCCGTCCTCAGGTGAAGAACAGAGCTGTCGGAAAGACAGCAGTGTTTCATTAGGACGCTGTCTTTCCGACAGCTCTGTTCTTCACCTGTATTTCCCTTCTACGTGACTTTACCGAAAGAACCAAGACTATGAATCCCTGCAAGTCACGAAAACTTTAAATCGACAATAATACTGTACCAGAGATATGGTATGTCACGATGGTCTATTCACATAGTAGATGTGAACTCCCTCGCCTGGTATGCAGGAGGTCGTGGGGTAGTTCCCGACCCCGATGCCTCCTGTATATGTGGAGTTTGCCTCTCTCTCTTTCTCTCCCCGTGGTCGCGTGGATTTTTCTCCGGGTCCTCCGGGTCTTCCCTCCACATTTAGAATCAACATCGTGCGTTTGAAGTATTTTGCTGCTTTCAATTTCCACGCGATAAGCCACTTCGTTGAGCTATCGTTTGTGATATCCAGGTCGCTTCTGAAAAAGCGCTATACATAGCTTAGTGGGCCTTACCCGGTCATTTATTTTATAGTTTACATTTGAGAGCAGGAGCTGTTTTTGTGTGTTTAGGTAAAATGAGAAAGCGGGTGACAGCGATCGCTCGCGCCGTGTGACAAAGAACTGATCCCCGATGAACAAATCAAATATTTGGTGGTGGTACTGCTGCCTTGGCACGAGCTCAAATAACAACACTCAACACGGTCTTCAACAACACTGTGGCCTTAGAGGGGGAAGAACACAATATAGCAGTGTATTAAACAGGTGACGTTTGGGACAATGGTCCTTCTTCATAGCACACACACATAGAGAGGCTCGAGAATTGGAGACATCGAGCGAAGGATAGCCACTCGCTCAAAAAAATCCTCTCCGTGTCCTCTCCTCCACCGGTGCCGGCTGTCAAAGCAAACGAGGTGCCGGAAAAACGCGAGTAAAAGCAAACAACAGTCTCACCGCCCTTTATAAACGTAATCACACGGTCTACACGGTTTACGTTTCCACGTATAATGTTGCACGCGAGTCGTCGTTCACCTTCGCAAGGTGACGACGGTCGCTCGCGCACTGCGTAACGAGTGAGAGACAACGACGTTAATTGGCAAGGGCCACGCAAGGAGGGCTCGGGCGTGGCTTTGCCCAAAAACGTTGTTTTTGGGGGGTGTGCTTCTTGCCCATATAAGGAATCCTGTAACGGGAATTGTCAGAGGCAATGCAGGGACTCCTCCACTTACGAATGAGTTCGGTGCCAGAGGTCTGTATCCGTAAGTCGATTTGTTCGTAAGTCCAACTTTACTCCTGTCGATTACAAACACGTTGTACAGCATGTACACTAAATACGGGGAATGGCTTTAAAAGTTGTATAATCTAGATGCCACTGCTTCTTCACGTTCTGCAGGTGTAGATGCCAGCACCGCCATCTATTGTGCGGCGGTTGAACTTACGACTCTCTGTCTGAACAGGCAACTGGACATATGGACCAGGTTTGTTCGTATCTCCGAAAGTTCCTAAGTTGATTTGTTCGTAAGTCGAGAAGTCCCACAGTCGTTCTCAGGGCGCTGTGCGTGGAAAGGCAGAAATAGTTGAACATCAACCGAGGAAATAAGAAGTGAGAAAGATGTTTGAAAATAACAAAAGAGAGAAAGTCAATTTAAACAGAGGCGTTTTTAGTCGAGATCTGAAGATTTGTAATTACTTGTAAGTCTTGACCTTGAACATCAAGCTCGATCAATGCTCGACCATAGCTCGATCCATTCTCTCCTGTAATCTACAGTGCAGGGGTAACACTCGTGCCTCACAGCAGTACGTTCCTGGGTTACATTCCCAACTCTGGCGTGTTTCTGCGTGGAGTTTCTAGGTTATCTTTACTTCAGTGTGAGTGTGCGTTAACTACACCTAGCCAACGGTGGTTGTTGTTGCTGTTGTTGAGTGAACGAGCGAATGTAAGTGTGTGGGGTTGGTATGCTTTCTCTTCTGCAGAGTGCGAATGAGTGTGTGCAGACTGTGTGAGTGAGTGAATGTGAGTGTGTGCAGTTTGTATGTTCTCCCCCTGTTCTGCATGCGTTTGCTCCAGTTTCTCTGTTTCCCTCTCATACCTCAAGAATCACACCACACAATGCCGCTGATATTGGCCAAACATCCCAATGCTGGAAAATCCCACTGTAAATTACTCAATTGGAATTTCACACACGCAGCAGCAGCAGCAACGTCGCCCCCTTCTGTGAGCACTTGGCAGGGACCTCCTGAGAAAGAGTTCGGGCGGTAACCCGACTTACGAACGGGTTCCGTTCTTGAGACCCGTTTGTAAGTCGGAACGGTTCGTAAGTTAGAACACAACAATGTAGCGCTGTGTTTAAATACCCAATGCCGGTCAGTGTTATGAAATGTGTTACGGTTCAACTAAAAAGGGAAGCATTGTTAAACTCACGAGAGGAAATATTGTACATTTGCTTGTAATACTATGATAAATACTGTATAGTAAATAAAACATGAAATAAAGTGAATGGAAAGATAAAAAAATGTTCACTTACCTTGAGTCCTGATGCTGGCTTACTTGTTGAAAGGGGCGCGCAATCAGTGCCCACAATTGCACGAACACACGGGGCATGTGCGTATGTACACACTTGCCTCAAACAGACTGTCATCTTCACAGACTGTTGGGGCAAGTGCTGTTAGCGAGCACCTATTAAGGCCGGCCGAGCACATGAGAGAGTGGGTGGCCAGCACCACGCCCGGCCGCTTTTGTCTCCCCAGTGGCGATATTTAAACAGCGCACCAGGTACTCATTTCAGACTGAGGCCCAGGACCCCTTCGGATAATCGTCACCGGTGTTGGCCGTGTGGGTGTGAATTGAACACGGGTCGCCGGGTTCATAGCACAGCGCACTAACCATTTCACTACCGCTTCCCACGCACATGCACGGGATACGCACGCTTACGCACGCACCACGGGCGCAAAATACTCACTCCTAGCAGGGTGCTGGGCCCCGAAACATCTCGCGGAGGATCAATCTTCGGATCAAAACAGTTACGTGGTTCGGTTCGCAAGTGCGAATTCGCGTTCGCAAGTCGGAGGGCAAAACAAAAAATCAATGAGGGCGTTCGTAAGTCGGAGACTGTCTGCCTTGAGACTCGGGCTTTGCTGGGCAACAGTCGAACTGATAATAAGACAGCAGACTGTCTTCATGGAAACGGTGTGACGCCATGAGGAGGGCTTCTGTTGAATGTGCGTGGCTGTACTTGTGAGTGACACTGTGCTTGTGAGTGACACTGTGCTTGTGACTGACACTGTGCTTGTGACTGACCCTCTGCTCTGACTTTACGTTTCAGGTGATGGTCGCCAGCACATCACAAGCTGCAAGGAGGACGCCCCGCACGTGAAATATTTTAACGAACTTTTTAAAAGTAAATCGGAATTTAAGTAGCAGCGTAGAAATTTTTACAATTTAATTCCCCATTTTGTTTCGCAGGTATAAGTTAAATCCACCGTCATATAACCACAGCGCAGTTTCCATTTTGCGCGTAGGATTATTCTTTTTTATTTAACATTTTTATAGCTTTATTTTGTTACCTTTCTAATTTGGTGCCAACCGCCTATGTTTACATGTTAGGCTAGTCGGGGTAGCCTGGGGGTTTACTCAGTGCACACAGAGCCGGCCGTGTTCATGGCGAAGTTCGGGGACGAGTTCTCCGTGCGAGGGAGCAACGGGCCCCATGGTGGACAGGGAGCTCACGGTGGAGGTAAGTGTGCAGGTACGTTTGTATGTTGGACTCCATTTTGCATCGTACGTAGCCAACCGTGCTATTCGGAGGTGCTGGGTAAGGACAACAAACTAAACAAAAAGCAGCTCTATAAAAATTAGTTTGTCAATCTCGATGATTATTTAAAAGTGCACAGCTCCGGTGGCTTCCTAATATCGGAAAGGAAGAGCGTTCCAGACGGCCGCAGAAGCGCATCTGAAAGCGCCGCGCGATGCGGTGACCGTCTTGTGCGCGTGTGTGCGGAGCGGGAATAGTAGTGTAGTGGTCAGTACGCCGTGCGACAGACCTCGTCACCCGAGTTCGATTCCCGCTCACGGTCGACACCAGTGACGATTATCGGAATCTGTCATGGGCCTCCCCAAGGTTGACTCAGCCTCAAATGAGTACCTGGTGCAGTGTGTACAAATATCACCACGAGGGAGACAAAGGCGGCCGGGCGTGGTGCTAGCCACACACCCCCTCGTGCACTGTGTCGGCCTTGGTAGGTGCTCGCGAACAGCACTTGCCCCAAAAGTCTGTGAAGGCTACACGGGAGATCTTTGTCTGTGGATTCGTTTCTGTGGAGCGGCAGCGCAGCGTCTGCTCTGCCAACTTTTATTCCCGCTCATGGTCAACATCATTGACTAATATTTGAACCGGTCCTGAGCCTCCACTAGGTCGACTCAGCCTTATATTAGTACCTGGTGTGGTGTGTAAACAAAGGTGGCCAGGCGTGGTGCTAGCCATCCACCCCCTCGTGTGCTGTGCCAGCTCTCGTAGCTGCACGCTGACAGCACTTGCCCAAACAGCCTCTTCAGGTGACATGGGGGTGGGGGGGGGGTATTTGTCTCTGGAGGTGATGCTGTGGTTGTGTGTGTGAAGGTTTGGTGTTGAGTGGTGTATGAGCCACGTGTGTGTCCCCGGCCGTGTGTGTCGAGAGAGCCGCTGGTGTGATCCCGCTTGCGTGGGTGGGTGTGTTACGTGTGCGAGTAATACGCCTCGGGGGAATACAAAACGTCAAATGAAATGTGGAACGCGAGTTAAAAAGCGCGAGCGTGATTTCGCCGTTTCACATTAAGCACGTTTATCGTGAGCAGTGCCGAATTATCCTCGTAGCAAATGTAGCTACGTATGCTACGGGCCCCGCACTTTCAAGGGCGCCGCGCTAAACGCTTTCAAGCTTTCAATTCCGGTTCAGTGATTCTGCACTTGCTTTATTACTATAGTACTATACTGCCTTCAACTTTTATGAACAACCGGGTGTTTAAGGTTAGGGATTTATGGCATTATCTGGCTGTATAGCGAATGAAAAAATACAATTACTTTACTATGCAAGGAAAACAATTGTGTTTTAATATTTACGTGTTTTTATTTTATTTAGGGCCCCTTTTTAACATATGCTACAGGCCCCGCACTAGCTTAATCCGGCACTGACCGTGAGGTCGTGAATACGGCGGTCGAGATTTTTTGACCGAACATCCAAACAATCATGGATGAGGAGCGGTGTCACCGGGAAGACGCTTCTCCAACCGTAGCCATCCCATCTCCGGCCTTTCCACTCTTACCCATCTACCCACACGGCAGTTGCCCGAGTGTCAACCGCTTGGGATACCTCCCTGATATGTTAACATCAAACAGAAGCTTGGCTTAGTTGATGGTCGCACAGGTCTGTAATTGTCCATGCCCATGCAGCCCAAATGTAGAAACTGGAGAAGTTAGAGGAATGAAACTATAAACTGTTTTTCATTTTTTTCACCACCGAGCTTCACCGCTCTTTTTTTCAGAAGCAACTTGTCCATCACAAATGGACAGCCCAAGCGATTGGCTTATCATGTGACAATGTGTTGCAGCCAAATACTTTTAAACGCATGATGATGATTGTAAATGTGGAGGGAAAACCCGGAGGATTCCCTGGAAAAATCTACACGACCATGGGGAGATAGACACGCAGACTCCAAATATACAGCAGGCGTCAGGGTCTGGATCGAACCCACGGGCCTCCTGCGTACCAGGCGAGGGAGTCGACATCTCCTAGCCACCGCAACGGGAGCAACAACTTTGGCAGTGCTGCTTGTTGCTGGCCCACTCGACGCAGCGACCTGCTGTGGCGGTGTCTGCCGTGGCTGCGACTCCGGCCACGGCGCCCGGCGGGTGCCTCAGGGTTCCCTCCGGTGCCGTTTCACTTCGTTACCATAACGACATCGACCCACGGTCGCCGTGGGGTAAATTTAGATCCGTTACTGGAGATTTATATAAAAAAAAAACCTGCCGCTTCACTTGAAGGAAGCCGACCAATGGGCCTGGGGGAGCGACCGCTGCCCACGTGGGTTAGAAACCCCCCCACCTCCCTCCCCTGCCCCCCCCCCAGGCCACCTCCAGTGGCCGAGTGCGGCTGCGGCTGCTCCTGCCACACACTCTGAGGTGGCGCCGCGGTGGCTATGAGATGTTAACTCCCTCGCCTAGTACGCAGGAGGTCGTGGGTTCGATGCCAACCCTGAGGCCTGCTGCTGTATATTTGGAGTTTGCGTGTTTCTCTCTCATCATTATCATCACGGTGGCTAGGAGATGTTAACTACCTCGCCTGGCATGCAGGAGGTCGTGGGTTCGATGCCGACCCTGACGTCTGCTGCTGTATATTTGGAGTTTGCGTGTTTCTCTCTCATCATTATCATCACGGTGGCTAGGAGATGTTAACTACCTCGCCTGGTATACAGGAGGTCGTGGGTTAGATCCCGACCCTGACGTCTGCTGCTGTATATTTGGAGTTTGCGTGTTTCTCTCTCATCATTATCATCATGGTGGCTAGGAGATGTTAACTACCTCGCCTGGTATACAGGAGGTCGTGGGTTAGATCCCGACCCTGACGTCTGCTGCTGTATATTTGGAGTTTGCGTGTTTCTCTCTCATCATTATCATCATGGTGGCTAGGAGATGTTAACTACCTCGCCTAGCATGCAGGAGGTCGTGGATTCGATGCCGACCCTGACGCCTGCTGCTGTATATTTGGAGTTTGCGTGTCTCTCTCTCTCATCATCATCATAGTGGCTATGAGATATTAACTCCCTCGCCTGGCATGCAGGAGGTCGTGGGTTCGATGCCGACCCTGATGCCTGCTGCTGCTGTGTATTTGGAGTTTGCGTGATTCTCTCACGCCGTGGTCGCGTGAATTTTTCTTCGGGGGCCTTCCGGTTGTTTCCCCTCAACATTTAGAATCAGCGTCGCGCCTTTAGAGTATTTGGCTGCTGTGCATTTCCACACGATGATGATAAGCCACTTCGTTGAGGTATCGTTAGTGATAGCCAGGTCGTTTGTGAAAATAACCGATACGTATGCATGCATGTTGAACTTCTTTCGCACCGTACGTAGCCAACCGTGGTAATCGGAGGCGCGGGAGAAGGACAACAAGCTAAACACAAAAAAGCGGCCCTTAAGAAATGAGTTGTCAGAAAAACAACGATGTGCGGCACGGAGTCTGACGTGTCGCTGCACACAATCGGAGCTTCTTCAGGGATCTAATGGAGCGGCTCGGGGGGGAAGAGATATAATTTAGAAAACAATTGGACAATGTGAGGGGGAGGTTTAGCCGAAGAATGCTCCGGCAGGAGGAAGTAGGTTGAGCGAAAGGCCAGAGGCAGAAATAAAAGGAAATTGCTTGCGCAATGAGCTGAGCTAAGGCAGCTGTGAAATGAAGAGGAAAACTCAAGATCCGGTTGAATGAAGGAAATATGAGCCTGGGACCTGCCATTAGACGGAGCGGTGAAGAGGGGGAGAGCAACTGAAGAGACCGCTGCACACGTCGCTTTTCTACCGTGGCAGAAGGAAAACAATTCCCAATCTACTTGCGCGTAATATAGTAGTTTACCTGCCACCTCAGGGTGATTTATCCTCGTTTAAGGGTGATCTGAGAGCAGAGCTATTGACCAGGCTAATTCCATCAATGAGCCATTGGCTATAGAAGCTCTGTCCCGTGAATAATGTTTAGGCTCCGTGTGTTTCACGAGGGCCCATTTGTGTTGATCGCCTTGGTACAATCCCGTGTGGGTGCAGCTGGCCACAATTTCAGGGGATGTGGCCACCGCCTAAGGTCATAGGAGGTCAAAAGGGCAGCAGTCACTCCCATCATTGCCAGTTTTCAAATGCAACGATAGTTTAAGGGTCATCGTGAAGAGTGTTCGTGAAAAAAAACTCTGTTCCCAGGTTTGTCGCTCGACATAAAACTAGAATGAGGTTTGTTTTGCACAACCCAATGGCCACACGGCCTTCTGGGAATGCATCTCATTAGCATAATTTGTTCAAATGCAAGCAAGCTCTGCCAATCAACATCAGGCAACTCACCAGCATTGCTTCAAGCAAGGTTGACTGCTGATGAGTAACTCACTGTCAATTGAACCGATGCTGCTCATAAGATGCCCTCCTAGAAGGCTGCGTCACAAAGAGGTTTCGTAAAAAAAAAACATTTAGTGCATTTATTTGACAAGCTAACATGCTTGCTGGCTAACGTGCATCGCGGCTTAATTGAAACAACTTGTTGGTTCAGTCCGTAGTAGTCCCCCCAGGGTTGATCAAATGATTACCCCCCTTTGGAGGAAGTCCACAATGGTTGTTCTATGGACAAGCTTGACCCTGACATAGGATTGTGGAATTTAAGACGAGCCACCAATGGAGATGAGGGCCACTGAAGGTTAAATCGAGGACCCAGGCAGCCTCACTCACGTGTGACTCGTCGGTATTTATTACTGCACTCATTAACATTTCATTATAATTGTATTGTTATTATTGCGACGCTTGTTTACCCAGCAAAGCCTCGCTGAGTCTCAAGACTCTTTCTCAGGAGGGTTTTTCCAGGTTTTTGCAGTTGCTTGGGCGATGCTGCTGCTGTGTGTAATCCAAATTGAGTTATTTCAGGATTTCTTCAGCATTGGGTTGTTTGGCCAAGACCAGTTACGTTGCTTGGTTTAATCTATGGGGGAAAAACCGTACAACCCGGAAGAAACCCTTGCAGGACAAGGGAAGAACATGCAAAAGCTCAACACAGAGACAGCCTCGATTTGGGATTTAAAATTCAGGTCTTGCTTGCTGTGCGGCACTCATGTTACCACTTCGCCACCCTGCCACTCCATCCGTCCCGACGAATGTTTTGCGCCGCGGTGGCGGGATGTTAACTACCTCGCCTGGTGTACAGCAGGTCGTGGATTTGGTCCTGGCCCTCACGCCTGATGTATATTCAGAGTTTGCGTGTCTCTCTCTCTCTCCGTGGTCGCATGGATTTTTCTCCGGGTCCCGCCAGTTTTTCCCTCCAAATTTAGAATCAACATCATGCATTTGGGGTATTTGGCTGCTATACGTTTCCACGCGATAATGACGAGCCGCGTCGTTGGGCAATCATTTGTGATAGCCAGGTCGTGTCTGAAAAAGAGCTACATTTCGCTCAGTGGGGCCTTACCTGGTAAAATAAAAAAACATTGTTTTAGTAGTTTAGTTGTTTGCATGGACAGGCCACGAGGCCTGCGATAGGCCCCGTTCGCGAGCGAGGGGGTAACTGGCACGCGTGACGCCGCTGCTGCCACCGCTGCTGCTATTGCTGCTGCCATTGCTGCTGCTATTGTTGCTGCTGCTGCATGTGTTCACAGCAGGCCCTCATGGCGGGGCGGGCCCTCATGGCGGCGTGGGCCCCCACGGCGGGCCGGGCCCCCAGCGCGTGTACAAGCAGACGATGGCCCAGCGGGCGCGCACCATGGCGCTCTACAACCCGACACCCGTGCGGCAGAACTGCCTCACGCAGAACCGCTCGCTCTTCCTCTTCGGGGAGGACAACGCGGTGCGGAAACACGCGCGCCGCCTCACCGAGTGGCCATATCCTCCTCGCCCGGGGGGTGGTGGTGGGGTGGGCGGTGGGAGGGGGTGGCGGTGGTGGGAGGGCGAGGGGGCAGCGGTGGGGGGGTAGCATGGTAGTGTAACTCAGAAACGCTGTCTTCTTAAGTTATATATTATAAAACACAGTCCACCAGATTTGATGACATTTAACAGATGGACACAGGTTGACTATATTTCACTGGACGACTAAGTAGCGGCTACACAACATTCCCCACACAGCTGGCTTAATATATAGGAGCCGTCGATGTAGCAGCTACGGCGTAAATATTTAACTTCCCTCGCGAGCCTTCCCAGACAATGAGGACAATCCACAGTGATAACAGCGACGACGATCCCGACTTCCGACTCCCCCACGGCAGCCTCGAGCCCCGCTCTGCGCTGCCTTTTATGTCCCCTCGGCTCTGCCACGCCCCTCTTCCCGAACTCTCCTGTCGGAGATTTCCTTTGCCTCACTATAACACCTCGGGGGGGGGGGGGGGGTCCATTTCCACCCCTGCGCTTACTCCTCACCAAGTTACCTCACTTGACCCTGCCTGTCCTCATCGCTGCAATCAATATTTACGGCCACTAGGCCCCTTACTGTCCTTACATCAGAAAAACAAGCTAAAGAGATGTAGCAACACACGAGGGTTTTTCACCTCGGTGGCAAGGTGGTTGTCTGCGTGCAGTGCAAAAGAAGTTGAACATACTCACGCACGCACACACAAAGGTGTGCCGAATCGCATGGCCTTACGCAGACCACCAGCTTATGAGACCTGATAAAATGTGGCCAGCCAAACAGGTGGTGGTCTAACCAAACACAACTGTAGACCGGCTTCGTGCTTATTAGGACTCGTCAGCGCAGCATGGTTATCAATGTTCACTGCTGCATCTTGGAGCCTCGTACATGGAGCGCGCTGGTACCCTCACACTTGGAGGATTCACTGCTGCCTGTTGAGTTTGACGCAGTCTACAACGTTTTGGGTCGGTGGTCTAAAATGACACAATGGCCAAACATGCAGTTCTTCTGAGCTGGTGGTCTGGATAAGACTGAGAGAATTGGCACAAGCAGTTCACACACGCACACTATTGTTTGTTTTTAAAATCTAGCCGTGTTCCATCCTGCGCTAATCTTTCTGTTGTGATGATGGGTTTGCTCATCATTTAAGAGAACCTGAAGCAGAATCGGCACTAAACCTCGTGAAAGATACCTTGTGTGTATGTATTTCGCACCGTACATAGCCTGCTCATACTCGCCGGGGTGAGAAGCGTGCACGCTCCCTTTGGCTATTCCCATGAACGCGCGCGTGCACACAACACCAGGGCGACCCTTATCGACCGCGCGCTTCTCGGCGGGTCACGTGATGCGTCGGAGCTGGCAATCCTGACGTTCTTCCCAGTGACCACCAGGCTCACCAAGTGCCCCCCCACCCTCCCCCGAGGGTCCAGCGGTGAGGCTTCCCTTGAGAGTGCGGCTCCGTGGCCACGCGACGGCTCTGTGGCCACGCGAGGGCTCCGTGGCCACGCGACGGCTCCGTGGCCACGCGACGGCTCCGTGGCCACGCGACGGCTCTGTGGCCACGCGAGGGCTCCGTGGCCACGCGACAGCTCTGTGGTCACGCGAGGGCTCCGTGGCCACGCGACGGCTCCGTGGCCACGCGACGGCTCCGTGGCCACACGACGGCTCCGTGGCCACGCGAGGGCTCTGAGCTGCTGCGGCTCCACGGCGCACCACTTTAGGGGGCGCCGTGGACAAACGCGCTTCGTCCCCGCTCGCCGCAAATTGCCGAGTGCGTTTGGTTACTCTCCAACACAGCGGTGTGCTGTACTAGTAATGCTCTGCTTCCGTGACAACCTTACTAATTGGCTGTGTTGGGTGGTGGCGGACTTAACGACACATTTATATTTACGCGATCTAACCCAAAAATCTCTAAATTATGGATAATGTTGGTCCCGAAAGCCTACGACACGTTAAATAGTTTTACTATTATACTGGAATGTGATTTATTTTTTCAGGAAAGCCTCACCATATTTCATAACGTGGGGATGCTTGGCCACACTTGCATCACTCGCGTTTGCGTGCGCGAAGAACTCGACTACCCTGAGAAAACCCACGAGTACAATTCGATATCGCTCGGTGGTCCCCGCGGAATGGCTAGGAATCCGTTTGCCACACTCTCGTGTCCTCTGTGTAACACCGTCGTGCGTACACACCGCACGCTCGCTCGCGCGCGTGGATGTGTTTGTGGATATACAGTAACCGCATGTGTTTAGCTCTTCCTTAACGGATGTGCGCACTCCCTTTGAGTACATGATCCTGGCCACGATCATCGCCAACTGCATCGTCCTGGCGCTGGAACAGCACCTCCCCAACGATGACAAGACACCTCTGTCTTTGCGCCTGGTACGTACAGCGACACAGATCACACGCAGGGTGCGCAGTACACTGATCCTCCCGACGCCGAGCCTGGGTGCAACCACGACACCGCCATCTCCACCACGCCCCCCACGATCACATGGGCACACGCAGCATCCCCTCTCCCGTTTAGCCTTTAACAGACTGTCGGGGAAAAGTGCCGTTCGCGAGCAGCACCTACGAAGGCCGGCACGGCACACGAGGGGGTTGGTGGCCTGCACCACGGCCAGAAGCCGATGTCTCCCCAAATGCTGATGGTTACACACAGTACCAGGTGGTCAATTAAAGATGAGTAGACTTAGGGGTGGTCCAGGATCAGTTTACATATTCGTCACCGATGAGCGGGAATCGAACCCAGGTGGCACGGTGCGCTAACCACTACACTGCCGCTCCCCACCCGGGCGCACACACATATACAGCACACACACACAGCACACACACAGCACACACACACACACAGTACACATGCATCACACACACACAGCGCACACAGCACACACACAGCACACAGCTCACACACACAGCACACACACGCAGCACACACAGTACACACACACAGCACACACACACAGCACACACAGCACACACACAACACACACACACAACACACACTCACAGCACACACACGCAGCGCACACAGCGCACACACACAGCACATACACACAACACACACGCACAGCTCACACACACCCAGCACACACGCACAGCACACACAGCACGCACAGCTCACACACACATAGCACACACACAGCGCAGCACACACACGCAGCACACACACACAGCACACACACACAGCACACACACACACCGCACACACACCGCACACACAGCACACACACACAGCACACACACACGCAGCACACATACATGCAGCACACACACACAGCACACAGCACACACACACACAGCACACACAGCACACAGCACACACACAGCACACACACACACAGCGCACACACACACAGCACACACACACACAGCACACACACACACAGCACACACACACAGCACACAGCACACACACACACAGCACACACAGCACACAGCACACACACAGCACACACACACACAGCGCACACACACACAGCGCACACACACACAGCACACACACACACAGCACACACACACAGCACACAGCACAGCGCCACCTCCATGATCCCCACAATCGACTGGGGAGAAAAAGATTCCCCCATGTCGCCTTTCACAGAGTGTGGTGGGGCGTGTGCTGTCAGCGAGCAGAAATGTTACGAAGGCCGGCACGGCACGCGAGGGAGTGGGTGGCCAGCACCGCGCCCGCCAGCCTCTTTCTCCCCAGTGCTGATTTTTATGCACGACACCAGATAAACGCGTAAGGCTGAGTCGATCTAGGTGAGACCCAGGACCGGTTAAAATTTTCACCACTTAATGGCCGTGTGCGGGAATCGAAATTGGGTCGCTGGGCTTGTAACACGGTGCGCTAACCACGGCGCCACCGCTCCCCGCGCGTACGCACATGCACTCTCCCGTACACACGCACGCTCAAGCACATACGCGTGCAGGAGGCGTGTGTGTGTGTGAACATGCAGCTGCAGCCAGATGCATGTACAACTTTGCAAGCATATATTCTTTGTCAATGCGTGTGTACGTTCCAGGTAGGGGAAGTGGTGGGGCAGTGTTTTGCGCTGTGAACCCAAATCCATCCACGGCTGACATTAATAGCAAGCGACACTTGAACGGGCCTAGCAAGTCAACCCCCCCCCCTCCCGGCATGATGCGCACTGACCAGCGTAGTGAAGTATGGTTAAAACAATGGCCGCCACTGACTCGGCGTGGGAGGCCTTCATCCAGCAGTGGATTAACAAAGACGCCGTAAATGATCATTATTACGCACACTGATCCACGCGACAGCTTTCACCAGCGCATTAATGAAAGGGTAGCCCTCGCCACAATAGCATAATTACATTTATATTTATAGAAGTCATAATTAGAGTCGAAAACGTGCACATTTGCTTTCGGGTTTCTGTGGTAATATTTATGCGTGCCACTTCATATCATGTCATCATTCCGAGCCTGTGCTGGTGGATCTGCTGACCACCGTCTTGTCTGTGCCGTGCATCTGTTGGCGGGTGCAGGAGGAGACAGAGCCATATTTTATTGCCATCTTCTGTCTGGAGACGGCGATTAAGATCCTGGCCCTAGGATTCGTGTTCCACAAAGGGTCTTACTTGCACAGTGGCTGGAACATCATGGACTTTGTGGTGGTGCTGACAGGGTGAGTATTTGGCGCAGCGTGCGGATGAATGGGCATTGCTCTGCCAGCGTGCGAACGTTGCCTGTGCTGCCGCTGCTGCTGCCACCGCCGCCGTGGGGCAGGATAAACGCTGGAGCAGCGCCATGAGAAAACTCGCCACCGAGGCTCCAGGTTCTCTCCAAGCGAGCAGCGCAGCACGAAGGCTGCTGAGGGGCTGCACACGCCGGCCACACGCGCTTCCCTCTGCGGAGCTGGCTCCGAGGAGGCGGCAGGCTGTCTTCCGGTAGCCTTGCGACAAGCCCAAGTTAATTGCTCGATGTATGGAAGCAGTTTAGCGTCAGGGTGGCGCAGCGGTAACGCATGAAGGAGCTGAGTTGGATTCCCGCGACTTGGGTGCCTTTTTGCGTTGGGGTATGTGTGTTCTCTCCCCCTTTTCTCCTGTTTTCTCCCATAGCCGAGATACATGGTACGGTAACCAGTATTGGCTAAAATATCCGAGTGCTGAAAGATGTATATACCTGCAAATTGCTTAGTTGGGATCACACATAACAGCAACATCACCCCCGACTGTGAAAAACTTGGCAGGACCCTCCCGAGAGAGTCTTGAGACTCCGTTAGGCTTTACTGGGTAAACATGCAGAATAATAATAATCGTTGTCCTTAGAGATTCTCCAGAAACAGAAGGCCACTAGCAGTGTAAAGACAGCGAACGCTGACTGAAGGCGTTTGGTTTCACATCTGGAGTCGCTAGACACTGCCTGGACCATCTGTAGATTAAAGGAAATTGATGGCGTGTCAACGAGCCGGCCGTTATCGTCTCAAAAATACTTCCGTGGGTAAGGTGAGGTGTTTTCCTTAAGACAAAAACAACAACAACAAATGAACAAACAACCCTTGAGAGTTATCTTGAACAGCACGCACAAGAAAGGTCACTAGTGGGCTCAATAGTTGGAGACAACCCATTGGGGAGCGACGCAAATTGGAAAATGGCCGAATATTATGAACGTGAGGTAATGAAGTGTGGCCAGTAATCAAAATAATGAAATAAAGACGTGCAGGAGGTCAGGTTGGATTGCTTTGGGACAGATGAACCCAATAATGAAAAGTAAGATTCCACTTTAGCATAAGGAGAATGTTTGTAATGGGCGTGTACCACCTGCTGTGAGGCGTGGCTCAGTAGCTGTGGTTATCAACGCCAAAAATATCTTGAAAGATTAAGAAAAAATAATGAAAAATACGCAAGAGAAGAGTGGAGAGAGACAGATGCAAGCTTGGAAATGAAGATGAGAGACCGGCATTAGAACACGAGGATTGTAGAACACACGCAGGTTTAATGACTTTGTTTAAACTGTCGAGAAAAGCCAAGTGAGGTTTGGGCAGGACGCGTCCCTCGGAGGAGACGATGTTCCAACGGTCAAGGATAGTGACGACGGAGTGGTAGCCAAGGGATGGAACACGTCCGATAGAGGACGCCCACTGGGGAGATGGAGCGACAGAATCAGCTCGTATTGCCGTTGCGCGGTTGATTGTTGCATTGTGGGAGCGTGAAACATTGTGGTGCTTTGGTGAAACCTTTCATCCAGTAGAGGGTAGACCATGGATCATGATGATGTCCTTCATGGATACCCAGTTTCCTGTGTATATCTGTATCTTTTTTTTGTATTAAACATACATTTTGCAAAACCAACAACAACAACTGCCATTCGCCACCAAGTGGCGGTGACATCACCACGGTGCCTGTGCAGGGCCACGTAAACGTTAAGGCCACGTGACGTATCGAACACCCGCTGGCATGAGGTCATGGGACCAGACCCAGGTGCCATGGATTGACGTGAGACGACTGGCAGATGCACCAGCTGTGTCGCATTGCCACGGCGTGTGATAGTGTGACATTGCAAAACCATTGTCGCATGCGTCACATGCGGCCGTGCATTTTCGCACACCACGTTATTGTCGAGTCGCCGTCCCGGTTTACGGATTCTGCCCTCGCTTCGAGATCGCTGAGCCACAAACGCCGACCGTGGAGTTACCGTGAAACCAACACCGCCGTGTCCACCACGCACGCTCACGATCACGCCGACACGCCAAGAACGTCCACGCAGCACGACTCGCGTGCACCCGCACTGAATTGCGGTCGTTGTTTCTCAATGGCTTCTCGCACGGGACACGATGGGGAGGAGGTCCGTCCGTCGTCCGTCCGATCGTCGTCGGGTGGTTTGGGTTGAAACCTCCGGGCCGGACGAACGAGGCTCCGTCCCCCGCGCAGGCCCCAAGTGGCGACTAAAGCTCTTTCGGGGCCACCAGCTGTGCACGTGAATGAATCATCGTGGCGGTTTCACCGCAGGCGCAATCGACTTGCGAAGACGTTCTCCCGAGGGGCTGCTGTTTTGAATGAGCACAATTGCGCGGTGCTTGCAAAGCTGCCCGTCGCGTTTTTGCCACGGAGAGAGATTGTGCGAACGGCGTGCGACTCCATAACACATTGCCACTCTCTGCCAGCTGTGACGGCAAAAGAGGAATTAACGATTACGCACAGCACAGCCGTTTCTAGCAGAAGGAGGCGCTTTGTCTGTTGATATACTTATCTATATTC
Organism: Lampetra fluviatilis; assembly: GCF_964198595.1. Classification (NCBI taxonomy): domain Eukaryota; kingdom Metazoa; phylum Chordata; class Hyperoartia; order Petromyzontiformes; family Petromyzontidae; genus Lampetra; species Lampetra fluviatilis. The sequence goes on from NC_136280.1 coordinate 16,163,688, forward strand.
CCGACAAGTCCACGCTCATGATCACATTGTGTGAAATATTTGTATAGCTTTCGCGTCGATCTAGGATCCGTATTGAACAGAGGGCCCTTGTCTGTGTGCATGCGGCAGACACCGAACCTCGAAACCGGTCCAGAGTTTTCTGTGTGTTGAACCAGCGATGTTGAAAAAATATACTCCCAGAAGGCCACGCGGCAACATCGTAGGTGTAATTTTGTATTATTATTTTCATGTGGAGAGACAAATATGGAAAGGAGGCATGTTGTCTGCTGATTTATTCGTAGTAGGGTTTGCTTTTACTAATATGATTAATTCGTAGTAGGGTTTGCTTTTACTAATATGTAAGCACATAAAAATAAAGTTTTAAAAAACAAAAGGGCAGCTTGTGGTCAGAGCCTGCTTTTAAATGGCCAGTATTCAAACCTCAATTTTAAACCTTTGTTGATAACGTATTATAACGCTATGCACGATAACCTCCTGATTGTAATGTCTATAAAGCTCGCAATCCACCTCAATTGCAATGTCAGTGTTGACAGCTGTTGACACAAAGGATGGTTATTTAATGACAGCCAATCGTTTAAACGAAACGAATATTTTTATTTTATTTTACTCGGTAAGGCCCCACGGAGTTCTATAGCTCTTTTTCAGAAGCGACCTGGCCACAAATGTCACGTGCAAATGTTTCGCAGCCAAATACTCTTAAACGCCCGATGTTGATTCTAAATGTGAAGCGCAAAACCGGAGGATCCGGAAAAAAAGTCCATGCGACCACGGGGAGAGAGAGAGAGACGCAAACTCCAAATATACAGCAGGTGTCAGGGTCGGGATCGAACCCATGACCTCTTGTACACCAGGCGAGGGAGTTTGTTTCAGTGATTCAGCAATAAACATGCGTCTCATGCAGTCCTGTGGCGAGATTGGACCTTGTCATAGGAATGATGAATTCCCACCAGTGTCTTAGAGCTGGTCACACACAAATATTATATATGAACCACCATGCTGTGCTTTACAGTGTACGGTGATGTTCAGCTCACTTGAGCACATTCTTGGCCTTGGAATCGGTACCCAACCTCGTAAACACTGGTCGGGTCGTCACCAACCCCAGGTTTTTAACCCTGACAGTCCAGTAATTGCCATCTTAGTTCAGGTGGCAGGAGTCGATTTTGTGCCGGGGTCTGGTACCGGTATTGTGTTGAACTTCATGACAGCAAACTGCAGTTTTAATAGACTTGAGCTGACTGAGAAATATGTCTGCGGAGAAGGTGGTGGCCCCAAAACCCTTGCCAGGGCAAAAACCGCTGAAGGGCGAAGCAGTGTGACGTGGACACGATGCCGTCCTGCGAGGCCCCATTCCAGCTACGGGGCTCTGTGTCATGGCACGGGCGGGTGCACACGAGTAACGCTGTGTAGATTGTCTTGGTGTGTCAGCGTGAGCATGCGTGGTGGATACAGCGATGTTTGTTTCACGGTAACTTTACCGTCGGCGTTTGTGGCTCAGTGGTCGTACTATGGTGAGCTCGCTACGCTGTGAACCTGGCGGCCCAAGTTCGATTCCTGCTCATGGCCACCAACACCAGTGACGATTATCTAAGCCGGTCATGGGCCTCCCCTAGGTCGCCTCAGCCTCAAATGAGTACCTGGTGCGGTGTATAAACATCACGACAGGGGAGACAAAGGCGGCCAGGCGTGGTGCTGGCTACCCATCTCCTAGCCTTCATAGGTGCTCACTAAGAGCACTTGCCCTAACAGTCTGTTAAGGCTACATGGGGGATCTGTCTTTATACTGTAATTTAAACAAGTTGGCGGTTCAAATCTTATTATTACTACTACGCGTGTTTACCCAGGGAAGTCTTGCTGGTCTCTTCTCTCAGGAAGGGTCCTGCCAAGTTGTCGCAGTAGGGGGTTGACGCTGCTGCTGCTGCTGCAGCTGCTGCTGCTGCTGCATGTGTGATCCCACTTGAGTGATTTTGCTGGTAATTTCTCAGCACTGGGATGTTTTGGCCGATACCACATTGGGTGTTCGTCTAGCTATGGGGGGAAAACGGAGGACTCCGGAGGGAACCCATGCAGAACAGGGGGAGGGACATACAAACTCCGAATGAAAAGGCACCCTAGTCAGGGATTGAACCCGGGGGGCATTTTTTGCTGTGAAGCACAAATATGAACCACTGTGCCACCATGGTGCAATTGTCAATGTTATTCTGTTTTGAGAACTCTAGAGATAGTTTAACACGTAGTAGTCCTCCGCGACCAATATTATCCGTAATATAAGTTGCGTGGGTTCGATCGCGTAAATATAAATGCGTCGTTAAACCCGCCACCACCCGACGCAGCCAATTATTAAGGTTTGTCATGTAAACAAAACATGCAAATTCATTACTAGCACAGCACACGGTTGTGTGTTGGAGAACAAACCCACTCCACCATTTAAAATGCGTGTACCGTGACGTTTCGCCGGTAATTACAACAACAACCAGCATCATCAGGCAGCAACCAGGAATTGTGGAGAATTCCTCCTCCTGTTTCGGTCTTAAAAAATCAAGGGACCATGACGAGACTCGTTTGCAGGAGCAACCTGGGGCATTCGTCTGTCAGTAGGGGGCAATGATGGCTGCTGTGTGTGTCCACATTGAATAATTTGGCGAGTAATTGTCGAATTTGGACCCGACGCCGGCACACAACAGACTACTCCTGCGAATGACGTCGGGGGATCTTTTTCCGTCCACTGTGAAGCAGTCTGCGCGTCGCAGTGTCGTGGTCTACACACACTGCAGTGATAACCAGGGTGGCTGCTGGATTCCAACCATGAATCTCTGCAACGATCGGCGAATGCGTTGCCACTAGGCTGCATCACCGCTAGATACACTGTGACGTTTTCTACGCTACGATGTTTCCTACTCTATGATGTTTCCTCCTCTATGATGTTTCCTACGCTGTGATGTTGTACGATGTTTCCTACGCTACGATGTTTCCTACTCTATGATGTTTCCTCCTCTATGATGTTTCCTACGCTGTGATGTTGTACGATGTTTCCTACGCTACAATGTTTCCTACTCTACTCTATGATGTTTCCTACGCTACGATGTTTCCTACGCTACAATGTTTCCTACACTACGATGTTTCTACAATGTGTCTGCAGAGATGGGCTGCTCCAGGGCGAATATGTTTCATAATTGCACTTCTGCACTTCAAACAGTGATGTTACTCCTGAGAATTAATCATCCTTCTGTGCATGTTCATTCCAATTAAGTAAACATAAGCAGAATCAAGTAACCATATTATGTTAGTTTTGAAATGCATTTGTAGCATAATGTTGTGTTACTTAAAACAACTTGAATAATCAAAAATTAGAGACCGTTTGCTTTCCCAAAATAACTCTCCCGTCACTGGCGACCGGATTTCACAGCAGAAACCACGTGTTTCACCATGTGGCTGTGTGCACGTATGTACGTGTGGAGCAGTGTCACAGTGGTTAGTGCCCTGCACTATGAACCTGGTTGGCCTGAGTTCGGTTCCCGCTCACAGCCAACATTGGTGACGAATATCCAAACTGGTCCTACGTCCTCTCTTAGGTCGACTCAGCCTTAAATGAGTACTTGGTGCAGTGTGTAAACACCGTGCCGGCCAGAATGAGTGGTCGCGAACAACACTTGCCCCAACAGTCTGTTAAAGTATTTACAGGGGATCTTTGTCTTTGTGTGTGTGTGCAGTATGTTGGCGATGATGGGCACAGACTTTGACCTGCGAACCCTGCGCGCAGTGCGTGTACTGAGACCATTAAAACTTGTATCAGGAATTCCCAGTGAGTACCCGTCACACGACAATGCTACACTAAGTCTCTCCACACCACCTTACACCACCACATTGCACCACCTTACACCACACCACCTTACACCACACCACCTTACACCACACCACCTTACACCACCCCACCAAACTACTTTACACCACCATAACTCACCACCTCACTACACCACGTTACATCACACCACCACACTACACCACATTACACCACACCACCACACTATTCGACATTTAACCACTCCACCTCATCACCTCACTACACCACCTCATAGCACCCCACCACACTGCTCAACTTTACACCATACCACCACACTACACCACTTGACATTTCTCCACCACCTTACATCACTCCTCACCATCACGCCTCACAGTGCCGCCCCACAGCACTCCACGTGACCACCCCGTGAAGCCACTCTGGACGATTCGGAGCCCACAGTCCTCTTTCACCTCTCCCTTGCCTGCTGATGCTCGTTTTTTCCCTCGGTATTCTGCATTCTTTTAGTCTGTCCATGCACACGGTAACTTGCATGTCCTCATAGACATTAACTGCGGCCAAGTGCACAGTGTTTCTGGCCTCTGACCGTGAAATCTGCCGCTGCACTGTGGAGCCCAATTCTGGGCTTCGTACGTGCTGAGTCTGACCAAAGTGTCATGAAATCTGGGTCCGGCTTCCAGAAGTGCGGAGCGGAAACTTGAAAACTGCAAGCAATATTAGCAGCGTATTCAGATTGGGCACTATCCAGGAGAACATGGAACCCCAGAGACACAGCGCATATTAATAGCGTACGGTGAATATCCTGTTGTCTCTTGCTGAGAAGGTAGAAAACACTGCAGATATAAAACACATGTTTCATCCAGATATGATTGCGCTTTGTACCAAACTGGAGATAGTACAATGGAATGGCTATGTTGCATTATTTTAAACCACTATATACACAAATCTGGCTGTCGCCTGATGAGGTTGGTTGTTATAATTATAGGTGAAATGTCACGGTACTCGAATTGTAAATGTAGTCATGGGTTTACTCTCCAACACAGCTTGTGTGCTGAACTAGTCACTAAATGGCACGTTTTGTTTACGTAACAAACCTTTCTTATTGGCTGCGTTAGGTGGTGGCGGTTTAATGACGCATTTATATTCACGCGATTTAACCCAAAAGAAAAACCTCTTCTGGACTATACACACAGTTGCTCGAAAGTCAGCACACGTGTTTTTTTCCTTTATTTGAACACTGGCGTTAAAATATTGCAATTGTTTATTCTTTACGTTAACATTTGATGGATTATAATTTTCACGTTCTTTTCTACTTTTTTGCCACGAATCCACCATTTACAAACCTCGACTGAGACCTCTGCGAATGAATGGAGATGAAACATAGTTGATGAGTGTTCAATGATTACAACTGTAATCGTGGGTTCGATCCCAACCCTTGACGCCTGCTGTATATTTGGAGTTTGCGTGTCTCTCTCTCTCCCCGTGGTCTAGTGGTTTTTTCCTCCGGGTCTTCCGTTTTTTTCCTTCACATTTAGAATCGACATCACGCGTTTAGAGTATTTGGCTGCTATAAATGTCCCCATGATAAGCCACTTAGTTGAGCTATCATTTGTGGCCAGGTCGCTTACAAAAAAAATCTACATCGTTCAGTGGGCCCACCCTGTATACATCGCTTAACATCTATACAAATTATGTATGTATATTCCTTTGAAACAATTACAATATGTACAACTTATGCAACCTGACATAAAATAAAAATCTAATATTAAAGGAACCTTTTGATTTCATAGTATCCTGTAGGATTCTTTTCTAGAATGTGACCCACATTCCATCCAGTATAAGGCCGAAGCCTATGTCGCCTAAACAAATACTGCACGATTGTGTGACCACATTATACCATTGCAGTACTGTGCATATTATGTATATGTAGGTTGACTCAGCCTCAAATGAGTACCTGGTGCAGTGTGTGGTAAACATCGACACTCGGGAGACAAAGGTGGCTGGGCGTGGTGTACTGTGCCGGCCTTCTTAGGTGCTTGCTAACAGAACTTGCCCCTACAGTCCGTTAAGGCTATACCGTGGGGGTTCTTTGTTTTTGTATGTGAACATACAGTATATGTGGTAATAATAATGTACATTTATTTCTAAGGCGTCTTCTACTAATGTCTCAAGGCGCCTTGTAAGATTAAGGTGAAGGAAAAGCCAAGAGAGAAGGAGAGCGACATAGAAAAAATCGAATTAAGATAATTTGACTTTTTTTAGATGCAACTTAAAAGTATGCACATGTTGGTTAAACGAATTGCCAAAGGTAGGGAATTCCACATGATAATTCTACTATCACGGTGCTGGATATTCAGCGCAAGTGTAAACAAGCCAGCGGTAAAGATTTCTATCTGAGAGGTCACAGAGGTGGCTTGGACATTATTTATTTCCAGTGAAACCTCTGTCATCCTCTCAACTCCTTCGTAAACAGAGGCAACAATAGAAACGCAACCTTACATTTGTTTCTCATAGTCCATTAAAACGTTTTGTTTCATCTCCTGGCTTACGTTTACACGCTTTTCCCCGTTTTGGTTGGGACTTGGTGATGTTTTATTTCCACGCAGTGAGCCAGATCCTTGGGTTTACGCAGGGCAGGATAAAGGTTCTTGTAGGCCCTAGCCACTTCTATTTCGTAGGCCTTCAGTGATAGCTTTCTACAGTTGCTACTGCTGCTGCCCCATGTTGCTTCTACCGACACTGTCACTCGCTTGTTTCACGCGGTACTTCGTCCAGCAGCTGGACAGATGTCGTTACTGATACGTTCATTATTTAGTCTGTGCCTTCATTCGATGGGAGCGCGCTGTGTGCTGCAGATAAGCAGATTTAATTTGAAACACTGTGCCGATCATTTTGCTCTATAAATATATTTATTCGAGAAGATATCTTGGTTAAATGTTTTATGAAACGAACCAAAAACGTGGTCACTTTTTTTTGTAGGCCCTTCAAGTTTTCGTAGGTCATAGGCACAGTGCCTACTGTGGCCCATTGGATAATACGACCCTGAGTTGACGTTGACAGTTTCACTCTTGCCCTCAATGCACCGCGGCGGTGTTTCTCACGGAGAGGAACCTTCCCCCACACCTGCGGCAGCAGCAGCAGCAGCGTTGGATTACAACACGGTCTCTCTTCTGCAGATTAGACCCTGAAAGTTTGCGATGCGGTAAGGTTTGGATTAATATAGCACTTAATTTAAATATATTGTATAGCGTTATTACACTTCGAAACTACCCACATCCGGGGGAATGGAGACGTTTATTTTGTAGTGAAACAGCGACTGTCAATCGAAGGCGGAGGAGGAAATGAGAAAAGTCTTAGAGCTTGGACTTGAACAGGGGCAGGGAGTCAACAGCACGGGCAGCTGAGGGAAGGGAGTTCCAGACAGAGGGCAGCAGTGAAGAAAGAGCGACCTCAACTGAGTAAAAGGTTAAACTATAAAACTACGAGAACTTTTTTTTATTTTACCAGGTAAGGCACACTGTCTAGGCAGTGACAATTTGGATCGTACGGAATTGGGGAGGCTTAAGATGTAAGAGCAGATCCAGGAAGGAAGTGTGCTGGAGATACCCACACACCATGGTTATAGGAGGATAGACTGTAAATGTTGTGGATTTACTCTCCAACACAACTGGTGTGCTGTACTCGTAACGAATTGGCACGTTCTGTTTACGTGACGAACCTTACTAATTGGCTGTGTTGGGTGGTGGCGGTTTAACGACACATTTATTGCGATCTAACCCCAAACAACGTGTATTGTGGAGGATACACTGGTATATGGTGACACACGCAGAGAAGGCAGTCATTTACCACACGGATGAGACCAGTTCATTGCATGGCTTTTGGTGAAAATGAGGTGGCAGTGGGGGGTGGTGAAGACATGGAGTGAATGGAGTTTGGAGAAATGGAAGGAGATTTTCCTGAACAGGACCTTTCCAGGGAGAGGGAGGTTTGGGTTCGGGAATACATTTCACAAACGAATGCTGCTGGAATATTTTGCTGACGGAACTGAATGTTTAGTTTCATTTTTAGCAAGCGATGCCGAGACGCGCGAACACGCATTTACGATCGTACAGTTTTCCCACAACCGTCTCTCGGTCCTGCAGCTAATGACCGTGTCTTCCCGAGGGGATGTGGTCAACCGTGGGCCCGAGGAAGTGAACGATCTCATTGTCATTTTACGGGGCACGATCACTCAAGACGGTGGTGTCGGGCTTCGTGGTTTTCACGTTGGAAACTCGCAGGGAAGGTTACCGAAGGAGGCATGCTTGGACTGCATTACGTTAATGAAAATTACCATTAACGTAATGCGTTTTAGATACACGTCAAATCTCAAGGATGACCAGCGAGACTCGCGGCTGTCCACAGTGTTGAGTGTCTCACGGCCGTGCGATGGATTGGTCTCGTTTGGTTTCACACATCACACACTCAGCCCCTCGGTGGCAGCGCGGTGTCACCGGCAGCAGCAGCAGCAGCAGCTGCAGCAGCTGTCGGGGGTTCATCTCTTCTTCTGTCAGGGTCCGCGCCAGAAGTTCGGTCTTCACCCAGAGGACTTTCTATGAGCACAAAGCGGGGGACTTTTGGCCACATTTGACTACGTACGTTGCGAAATAAGCTCAACGTCCGTAGATACAATGATACACGGTAATGATTATTAATCTTAATTTAGGAGCTTTCGTGACTGCAGGAATTATTCTTTGGTTCTTTTCGGTTAAGTCACGTCAAAAAATAAAATAATAAATTAAAATAAAATAACATATTACAATTTATTATTTTATTTTTAGACGTGACTTAACCGAAAAGAAGCAAAGAATGATTAGAATGATTATTAAATTTACTGTTCACCAAGTGGTGGAAATTAGCCTTTTGCTGCTCCGCAGCCTCGGCCCGTAACCCTCCATTTCCCTTTTTCTCCAAAAGTCCTCTCGCCCTTTCCTGCGTGACGTTAAACGTTGCTGCGCACCACGGCTTTACTCTGGAGAGCGACTTTACTCTTGAGAGCGACAAATGGTCACTTCTTAAGAAAGCGGCAGTAAGTTTAATTTCAATTAGAAAATGTATCTTTCCTTATTTATTTGTTTTGTATACTCTTGCAGGGGAGTTAGAGTTTTCCACTGTGATGTCCTTTAAATGATGCTGCAGATGTCCTTGGGTGTCCCGAGGTCTTCCAGTCGCCATCTCACGGTATTTTGAACCCTTTGGAGTCCGCGTGTACGCCTTGAGTATTGGCTCCACTCTCATAGCGCAGGGCCAGCATGAAGGCGTTACGTGTCACGTGTCACGGGTGGACAGGGGAGTAGTCTGCCAGTAGGGAGCGGTGTTATCGTGTGTCATTCACAACGGAGTCATTTGCAGGAAAAGTTCAAATTTGGCAAACTTTGGCGGTGGTGCCGGCACGCAACGAGCCTAGTTTTTTTTAATAACCTTCTGGGATGTTTAACGTCCACTGTCAAGCAGACGCAATGGCGGAGCCAAGATTTTCAGGTAGGGGGGCAACCCCTCCAGCAATGAAAAATAATAGGAGTTGTTAGTAAGTAAGGACTTGTCCCTTGCTTTTTATTCGATGCGTGTGTGGCGATGGCGCAGCCTTCGATCGAGGGTAGAATTTGTACCGTGTGTGATCGGCATCGCGCTCGCTGAAGGTGAATGCCTTCAGGGAAGTCGTGTAATTCTGTGAGTCACTTATAACTGCTTTGCCGTTATTTATTGCCAATTATGGACTCAGACTATTGTCCTATCATCTCATAGAGTCCCTGGCATGTAATAATATGCTACACAGTGGCAGTGGGCGTCGCAAAATGCCGATCTATTATTAAGAAACCCCAATGATCTGATCGAAATTAGGGATTTCGATCGGATCATTGGGGGGGCACGTGCCACCCCACCCCCCCTACTGGCTCCACCAGTGAGCAGACGGTGTGTACGCTACGGTGAGCACACACCCAGTAATAACCAGCGCGGCCGCTGGATTCCTACCACGGATCTCTGCGACAAGCAGTGAACGTGCTATCGCTGGGCCGTGCCATCCCCCAACAAAGAGTGGAATACTCAGCACCGTGGAACGTGGGATGATAAGTGCTCGGACATTCTGTTGCTATTGAATTTTCTATGCTCAATCTGGTACACGATGTAATAATCTCAGAATGCAACATGAATTTGTGTTATTTAGCCATTTTTTTGCCTAATCGGCACCCAAAATAATGGACTTTTATTGATGATCCTTTACTCAGCAAAGCCTCATAGAGTCTCATGACTTTTTTTCAGGCGGGTCCTGCCAAGTTGTCGCAGTAGTGGGGAAATGTTGCTGAACAGGATCCCAATTGAGTCATCTGTACGTGTGTGTGTGTTGAACTTGTTTCGCACCGTACGTAGCCAGTCGTGCTCATCGTGGGTGTGGGGGAAGGACAACAAACTAAACACACAAATTAGTTTTAAAGAAATGAGTTTTAAATCTAGATTTGAAAGTGCATAGCTCCAGTGGCTTCCTAATACGGGTGAGGAAGCGCGTTCCAGACGGCCGCAGAAGCACATCTGAAAGCGCCGCGCGATGCGGTGAACGTCTTTGTTCGACGGCCAGCCAAACGCAGCCGCCGCCACTGCTGCTGCTGTTTCTGCCGCTGTGAGGATGAGCGGAGTTTGCGTGATGATGGTTTATGCTGCTTGTCGAGATCATCGAGGTGTTGTGGTTTTCATTTGTGGCAAAGCGCTTTGTGTGTAATGAGCGCGACCCTTGTAAAATGTGGAGGTGGAAAATGAAGAAATGATGACGCCTGACGAGAGGGCATGGAAGGGCTACAGCCGTGCGTGGCTCTACAGAGAGGCCCTCGGATATTGCCGGATATTTTATTTTACACATGACGGGGGGTGAGGATGGGTGGCTCGCAGCCAACATTGCAGATATCTTTTAATCTTGGTTTGCCCTGATTGATCTTGTTCTATATGGGGTGTTAAAATGTCCACCCGTACAGCGCCTTATGATCTATCGATGAAAGGCGCTGATATAAAAATTAATAATTTTTATCATTGTTGTTCCTGCTGCTGCTTCGGTGTACTGGAGCTCAGAATTTCTGTTGACGGGTCTGCAAATGAGAGTCATTTGGAGGCGCTCACAGAGGTGCTCACGTTTGGGCGAGTGGCGTCCGAGAGCGGGCGGAGACAATCGGGGTCGTGTAGGTTTAATGTCATTGTTGAAGTAACGATGAGCCTCCACTGCCCGACACAGCCAAGGAAATAAAGTTGTCACATGGTCAAATATGCCACGAGAGAGCTGAGCTTTTGTTAAACACCTCGTGACGCTTGTGGCAGCCTCCAGCGAAATGCTGGGTAAAATTGTCCGAATTTGCTTGCTTTTCAACTTCACGGTTTTACCGATAAACCAAATTTGCGTGGCTTATTTTGCTTGACCATGATGTGAAAACTCGATCTGAATGGCCCTTGTCGGGTGCTGGAGGGTTACTGCGAACAGAATTAGACGTTTTTTGCAACACGGGCGATCTAACCCTATTAAGGAAACCAACCGATGGATCGCAATATTGGTCGTAAAAGCGCAACGGTTGCCTGGAGACGTCAGGAGTTCAGCAACCGAGCATCAGAGGGAAAGGGGGTGTGTGCGGTCACAGTAGGGATGCTCAAGGAGTAATCGTTATTGCGTCCTCAACGTCGGCCGTGCCTATGAATGGCCCTGATTTCAGTTTGAAGAGAACAACTCACCCCAGGTCACAACACTTCTCTCTCTGCTTCTTCCCTCGCAGTGCCCCGCTGTCGAATACCTTCCTGTCGCCTCCCTGCCGTCACCTCCCTCCCCTCATCTCTCTCCTTTCCATCGTCTCCCTTCCACTGTCTCCCTCCCATCGTCTCTCCCTCCCATTGTCTCTACCGTCACAAATTCTCATTGCTGCCGCATTTCCTCTGGGAGCCACATTTTTTCGGTTCCCCTAAAACGACAGAATGGACACGCGTGGCGTTCCATGGAGCTGTTTAGTCTGCATAAGGCTTTTGTGCATGCAATGCGGCAAATCTGTGTGTGTTGGATGAGGTCTCGATGCTGGCGATGCAGATAATCGTGGTGAGGTGTGCGAAGGGGGGGGAGCGCCGGTGCTGTGTTTTGCGCACTGCACCATGAACCTGTCACGTGAGTGAACATCAGTGGCAAGTGACATCAGAACTTGTTCTGTGCCTTTCGTGGGTCGACTTAGCCTTAAATGAGTAGCTGGTGTGGTGTGCAAACATCAGCTTTCGATAAGCAGTAGTGGTTATTGCGCCGCGCTGCAAACCCGGCGACCCGAGTTAGATTCCCGCTCATGCCGAACATCGGTGACGATTATCTGAACCAGTCCTGGGCCTCCCCTAGGTCGACTCTGGTGCAATCGACTGAAATCGACTCAACCGTGGTGCAATGTGTAAATGTCACCACTAGGGAGCACAAAGGTGGGAGGGCGTGATGCTGGCCACCCACCCCTCGTGTGCCGTGCCGGCCTTCAAAGGTGCTACTTGCCAACAGCACTTGGCCCAACAGTCCGTTAATGTCGTACGGGGGATCTTTGTCTTTGTGCACTTGTGCAGGCCTGCAGGTGGTGCTGAAGTCCATTATGAAGGCGATGATCCCATTGCTGCAGATCGGGATGCTCCTGTTCTTTGCCATCCTCATGTTTGCCATCATCGGGCTGGAGTTCTACGTGGGGAAGTTCCACACCACCTGCATGCTCAACAACACAGGTACCACGGTGCCCCGCCCTGCCAAGGTGGGCAGATGTTAACTACTGCGCCTGGTATACAGGAAGTCGTGGGTTCGATCCCGACCTTGACGCCTGCTGCTGCATATTTGGAGTCTCCATTGTTCTGTATCTCTCGCCGTGGGCCGCGTGGATTTTTCTCCGGGTCCTTCGATTTTTCCCTCCACATTTAGAATCAACATCACCACGTCTTTTCTAGTATTTGGCTGCTATAAATTTCCACGTGATAAGCCACTTCGTTGAGCTATCATTAGTGGCCAGGTCGCTTCTGAAAAATCGATACATAGCAGATCAGTGGGCCTTACCTGGTAAAATTTAAGATAGTTTAGTTTATAGTTTTTAGTCTTAGCTCCATTCCACTTGGTGCACACCACTACGTTTCGCCGTGATGAGCGTACACAGCAACATTCACAGCCTACTGGCGGTGTCACCTGTGCTGTTGTCACCTGCTGGTGGGACCTGTGCTTGGTCATGGAGCCCGCATGCCCAGCCACCGCATGCCCAGCCACCACATGCCCAGCCACCGCATGCCCAGCCACCGCATGCCCAGCCACCGCATGCCCAGCCACCGCATGCCCAGCCACCGCATGCCCAGCCACCGCATGCCCAGCCACCGCATGCCCAGCCACCGCATGCCCAGCCACCGCATGCCCAGCCACCGCATGCCCAGCCACCGCGTGCCCGAGCGGCTTCTATTTGGCCGGACAGAGGGGGGGCTAAACGGGCACAACACAGGCTAGAGAAGAGATGGAGTGATGTGGTACAGGAGGATGTGGAGCTGAGCGGACTTGCCGATGGCCGGTGCCAGTGGTGTCGATATCGGCCTCTATGGAGGAGGCTCGTGAAGGACACTGCTGGGCAGTTGGAGGCAGTCGCCCTCAAACAACAGAGCAGGGCAGAAGAGTGACACTCAAAACAACGAGCGGAGCGCCGGGCAGCTAAATCACAGCAAGTTTCTGCATCTGCCAGTCATCTCAGTCAGTCCACCCATGGTACCTGGGTCTGTCCCATGCCTTCCTACCAGCAAGCCTTTGACAATTCACGTGACTGCCTCAAGGTTCACCTAGCTTGGCACAATCACCGTCACTTTGTGGTGAACGGCGCTTGTTGATGTTGTACTGGCTGACCTGTACTGGCGTGTACCCTGTGCTGGCGTGCCCCGTGCCACGTGTGTCGCAGAGTATGACAGCGACCCGTGTGGCCTGGAGGCTCCGGCTCGCCTCTGCCCCAAGGACCTCGAGTGCAAGGGCTATTGGGAAGGCCCCAACTACGGCATCACGCAGTTTGACAACATCCTCTTTGCGGGACTGACCGTGTTCCAGTGCATCACCATGGAGGGATGGGTGGACGTCCTCTACAACGTGAGGAGGCGCGGCGGTGTGGCGACAACGCGCACGCACACACGCATACACGCACACACACGCACCCACTCAGTTCCCTACACGGCCCCAGCACGCACACACTCAGTTCCATACATGGGCCCAGCACGCACACACGCACACAAACACGCACACATGCACACACACATACACACGCACCCACCGCTCACTCCACTCAGAGATCCATTGACTCATTACAGACCCACAGACTTGTACAAAGACCCATATATCATACAGAGACCCAAAGACTTACGCAGGGATCCACAGACTCACACAGAGACCCATATATCACATAAAGACCCATGGACTCGCACAGAGACCCACAGACTCGCACAGAGACCCATCGACTCGCACAGAGACCCATGGACTCATGCAGATGGCCACAAACTCACACGTTGACTTGTGTGCACACCGTACATGCATGTGCTCACGCTTAACCACCTTAGCTCTTGTGTGAGGGGTTCAGCTGGGTAAAGGCATCTCACCGGTTTGGGTTTGGAATCTTACGGCCTAATCCGTATCGCGCTTTAGGTTTCAGCAGAGCCAATGCAGACGTCGTCGGTGACCGTTTGCGTCGTTATTTACATCTCGGGGAGTGTGACGGCTTGCGTCTGTGCGCGCGCACACACTGCGCAGTGTGTGCGCGTACACACTGCGCAGTGTGCGCGTGTACACACTGCGCAGTGCCAACGCGGCAGTTGACGTGAGCGGCGAGGTCGCCGCGACGTGAGTGGTCGTTGTGAGCGACGGCGACGACGACGCTGCGTGTGCGTGTGCGTGTCTCGCCGCAGACCAACGACGCCCTGGGCAACACGTGGAACTGGCTCTACTTCATCCCCCTCATCATCATCGGGTCCTTCTTCATGCTCAACCTCGCCCTGGGAGTCCTGTCTGGGTGCGTGCGCACAAACACTCACACACTCACACACACATACACACACGTGCACACACAAAGACAAAGATCCCCCGTATAGCCTTAACAGACTGTTAGGACAAGTGCTGTTAGCGAGCACCTACGAAGGCCGGCACGGCACACGAGGGGGTGGGTGGCCAGCAACCACGCCCGGCCGCCTTTGTCTCCCCTAGTGGTGATATTTACACACCGCACCAGGTCATCATTTGAGGCTGAGTCGACGTAGGGGAGGTCCAGGACCGGTTCAGATAATCGTCACCGGTGTTGTTATTGAGCACAGATAGAACTCGGGCTGCCGTGTTTGTAGCGCAGCGCGCTAACTCGTTGCACGACCGCTCCCCACAACTAGTACGCCCCGCACACATTCTTACGCACATTCACACACGTGTGCTCCGAGTAATCTCCAAAATGTTAACAATGGACACAGGCCGTTATTCAAAAGCACTCGCACAGTCAATTACGCAGTCCCATTGCACACCCACACACGCACGCGCGCCTGGGCGCCTGGGCGCGCGTGCCGTGTGTGTGTGCGGAAGATTTCAAATCTTTCCGTGGGTGAATGATTTATATGTACAGTGGCTCGGGTAAATGTATGCATGAACAGATGTGGCTTCTGTTGAGAAAAATGTAACGTCTTTCTTTTTCATACATGTACCTGCTTGCACGTGAAAATAATTACATGTGTGGATACAAAATCAATTGGGAGCGGGAGTGGCGGTTAGCGTTCTCCGCTTTGAACCCGGCGACCCGAATTCGATTCGCGTTCACGACCAACACCGGTGACGATTATCTGAACCGGTCCTGGGCCTTTCCTAGGTCGACTCAGCCTCAAATGAGCACCTGGTGTGGTGCGTAAAGAACATTGCTACGTGGTGCTGGCCACCCACCACCTCGTGAGCCGTGCCGCCCTTCATAGGTGCTCGCGAACAGCACTTGCCCCCCACAGTCTGTAAAGGCAATACGGGGGATCTTTGTCTTTCTATACAAATTCTTGACCGTTCCGCACTGACCAGTTTGGTGAAGCACGGTCAAATAACTCCTCCGACCCGCACGGCATGTGGAGGTCCTCATCCAGCAGTGGATTGACCAAAGGGGTGTGCACATACTTCTATCTGTAATATGAACTCAATACGTCCTCACCGTCGCGTGTACACACACACGCGCGAGTCTCTTCTTGGCGTCGGGAGCCGTCCACGCGCGCTCATGCGCTCCGTGTTTGTTCCCATCTCGTGTTACGAAGCGGCCGCATTCGCTCGCGCTCCGCGTGCGTCTCGTGCAGGCGCGTGCGGTGTGTTTGTAACGAGCGTATACGGTGCGTGTCAATCTCCGCAATGCTATTCACACACAAGAGCAGCGCACGAGCACCTGCGACAGCGAGTGACGGCTCGGGTGCTCCTTGTCTGTTCATCTGTTACATACTGCCACTGAATAGTAATCTTCATTTGGAATTAATGTATTTCATTCTATACCATCGTCATGTCTGTTGTTGCCTTCGTTGTTGTTAATACATTGAATAGATTTCTTAGCTTTTCGGGACTATATTAAAACTGAAAGCGTCAAGCATTTCCACGGGACATCCATGGGAGCTGTTGAAAGCCCTTGCTCCATAAATGACCTCCCCTGCCAACATTCCATCCGCCACCTCATTTCTCATGCCTCCAAACAATGAGACAGACTTTCCCCATCTTCAATATTCATTGCATGGCATTATCTTCAGCCGTCCGTCAAAAAAATACCACGTTAGAATTTCACAGCCGTGGATTTCTCGGCAATTCTCAGACGGTCAATATATTTCCTCCATTTACGTTCATCCCGCGAATTTTCCGTTACATTTTCTGGAGGGAAAAAATATATATTCTAACGTTGCTGCAAATAACTTGGGCAAGAGCACACCTCCTTGTCCGACTCATCTTGAGATCTACGTTTGACCACTTTTCTCTTTGCGATCTCAGTGCATCGTGTTCCATTGCGGTAAAGATATTTTTTTGGAATTAAAAAAATGTATTAAAACAACAACCCTCTTCATATGTAGTTGTCCCTAATTTGATTGATACTATGAAGCAAAATTATAAAACCTTCCTAAATCTGCCATGGTCATGTGGATGGTTGGCCTCTAAATTGTATATTATTATTGTTTATTCATGATCCTCATAAACAATTGACATACTTGCTCTTGTGATTTGCTTAGATCATAAGTACATAGCCATGATGGTTTGTTTTTCTAGAGCAGTTGTTCTCAACCGGGGGTACGTGAGGTCATATACAAATGCGTGAAGTGCTATCATGCATGAGAGTCATTGGTGAATAATGATGTATGCATCTGCCGATTTAAAAATAACTGCAATGAAATTTAAATCCACATGTTAACCTGGGACGATATTAAAGACCTTTGTCAACTCATTGATCGTAAACAATGTGGTGACCAAGAGTAGCCAGCGAGCGGAAACGAATTACGTAGCGCGTGCAGAGCGTCCGTTGGATTTTATTTGAATTCGCTTGCAGTTGCCAGCGAGTTAGGGATACCTCACAAAAATGGGCAATTGGTTAAAATATCGATGTTCATTATTCATACATGAATTTCCTCAGAACCGTGTTTTCGCTCAGGCAAGGCGGTACTCTCAGTTGAAATTAAATTCAACAGGGAGGGTAAAGTAGCCAAACAAGGTTGAGAACCACCGCACTTGATGTTAAGATTTTCGCTGTGGGTGCGAGACGTATCCCGGCTTCAAATCCAGCATGAGCCGAGATTGAATATATTTAAGCCGGGCGGTGGTGGCGCACGACCGTAATCCAGGATTGTGGAGGCAGGGGTTTGCGGATCACGCAAATGTTGCGGGCGTCGAGATGCGGTGACCCGGCTTGCCGCGAGAAAGCGGCACACCAGGAGCAGACTAATCTCCATCCGTTCCACCTGTGTTAGCTAGCGTGCTGTCCCCTCGATGCGTGGGATTTCTCTGGGTGCTCCAGTTTCCTCTCACATGTCGACACTCCTTAACCCTTTCCCATGCCGACGATGTGCGTGCACGTCGTGCGAACGGAATCGGAAGAAAAACTACAATAAAATAACTTTATCGGTGCCAAGGCTCCCACAAGGCCATGCGGGAGGGCGTGTGGCACAGTTTGGCGCCAGCTATCATAGAGTGCAGCAGTCGTGTCCCGACGTGTTTCTGCGGTGAGTAACAGTGTCTTTAAAAACAACGGCGCTGCTCCACCTCTCTAAATATAATGAATGCTGAGTCGCTTGCGCGTTGCGAGATTCAGTGGTGAACGGGACAACCCACCCTGCAACTTGCAGACGTCTCGAAATGGGAAAGGGTTAATTGGCTGATAATGCCTTCATATATTGAGGGCTGCAGAGCTCGGGGGGAATATGGCTCAGGGTCACCACGTGGCGGGCTGCCTTCCCGCTACGCATCTTGGGTTCCTCCTCGCCCCTCTGCATCGTTCTCCCGCTTCGAGAGCGAGCGGACACTGTGCGGTAACAATGCTTCAAGTCGAATTCGTTATTGTGCTGTTGCAACCAATGGTAATATAGTACGGTGCGAAAGAAGTTCAACGCGCATACATACGTTCCAGGAAATCATTGACGGATGCATTAAAGATGGATAAATAATAGGGTTCACAATGAAGTTAATCAAGTAAGTCACGTGCATCAAGTTTTACCAGGCAAGTGATGACTTCTGTTGAATTGACACAACTGAGACGCACATCAGAGCGTGTGGCATAATGACGCTATGTTGAAGGAGGACCGGGATCACAGTGCTGAAATATCAATGAGGACGAGAGCAGGGATGTGGAGCCCGATCAGAATTCTGAAAGTGATACGGAAAAGCAACGTAGCTAACGTGGCCAGAGAAAAGCGAGCACACAGTACCTGCTATGCCATAGACATCGGAGACGTGACATTGGCAGTCGGGGGCACGCTGTTGCTGCGGGCAATCCTAACTGAGTAATCTGCAGCTAATTGTTCAGGATTGTGATGTTTGGCCAGCGCCGGTTACATTGCGTCTTCTCTTTTTTTAAAGCCACGAGTTAAAACTAGTTGGAGAGCCCGGAGGTGTCCCGTGCAGAACGTGGGGAGAACTTACAAACTCCACAACAGGCTAGGCGCTCCCCATGTAGGGAATCAAGCCCAGGCCCCTTCCTGCTGTAAGGCGTGAGTGTTACGACTTCGCCACCCAGTAAACATGTGGGCCATGGCGGTGATGTTGAGAGTAACTGCACCGATGATGATGTTGGTCGTGCCGTGAGTAACGGTTGTTTGGCAGTAACGCGGCGGGCGGGTTTGGCTCTGCAGGGAGTTTGCCAAGGAGCGAGAGAGAGTGGAGAACAGGAGAGCCTTTCTGAAGCTTCGCCGGCAACAACAGCTGGATCGCGAGCTCAACGGCTACCTCGAGTGGATCTGCAAAGCTGGTGAGCAAGCAGGTTGCGCGAATGTGTGAGCGACGGGGTGTTTGTTTGTGTGGCCGGGTCACGTAGCACGCATGCCCAGCCACCGCATGCCTAAACAGCTTTTGTTCGGCCAGATAGAGGGGGCTTAATGGGCATGGCACAGGCTCGAGAAGAGATGGAGTGATGTGGTACAGGAGGACGTGGAGCTGAGTGGACTTGCCGATGACCGGTACCAGCGGTATCAAGGTCGTCCTCTGTGGAGGAGGCTCGTGAATGACGCTCCGGGACTGTTGGAGGCAGTCCCCCTCCAGCAACAACGTAGGGCAGAGGAACGACGCTCACAACAATGAGCGGAGTTCCGGGTGGCTAAAACACAGCAAGTTGGCACATTCGGCGGCACAGGTGGTGCATTGGCCAGTCAACTAAGTCAGTCGACCCATGGCACCTGGGTCTGTCCCGTGACCTCTTCACATGGCCTTAATGTGCACATAGCCTGGCACAAGCGCCGTGGTTGTTGTGTGTGCACACGCGCGTGTGGGGAGCGATAGTGT